>NW_010106503.1:26651-39151 GCF_000699245.1 Pterocles gutturalis | reverse complement strand
CACATGCATATTTAGAGACATTCACTGCTCTCAGCAAATGACCTATGAAGACTGGTACACCAGAATTATGTACTTCCATTAGAATTTAGAAACACTACTAGATCTTGTGCTTTATTTTTACAAAACACAGCCACAGCAGAGAGAATAACATACACAAAAATGTCAAGCGAGAGCAACCAAACACCAACTGAATTCACAGCAGTCACTAAAGCAGCAGCAACTGGATTTTCAGAAACTGGGTCCCTAGAAGAAAGCGCAAGCAATGCATGGAAACAGAATGCAGCAAAGTGAGTCCTGCTGACTGCTGAACAAGCATGGTCTGGCAGGGATTGGGCACTTGGAAGCAAGAGGTCCCACCACACTCAGGTTGGTAATGCCCACCACACAGCTCATACGTTTGAAGTTGACGAAACTGCTCCTATCCCTGAAGCTGTCTGTGCACATGTCCCGCCTCAGAGTGCTTAGGCACACTAACTTCAATGAAATTTAAGAGCACGCAAAACAGTGCCCTGCAAAACATACGCATGAGCAGAGGAATCTTACTTAAGGTTAAAAGCATGGCTAAGTTATTTAATGAACAGAGCTGCACTGAGGGGTTTTCTGCAGGATTGAGACCTTAAATTCTGACATCATTTACACCCAGCAATGAAAGTCAAATTCTGCCCTCTATTATAAGCAGACAACACCTTTAGATTGTATTTGAAATCAATGGGATTGCCTGGGTGTAAAATGAGAGCAGTCCCTTAGTGGCAGAGAAAACCAAGCAGCAGAGCAATTTTACAATGTTAAATTCAGCAAATAAATTCTGAGATTATTGTTTTTGCTATTGTTACATTATTATTTAGCTTTTCTATGAAATTATATAGATAGAAAAACAGAAAATAATATTTTAAAGACAATTGTCTTGAGCTCCAGAATTTATTTAAAACAGTAATGTCTAGGCATGCATGGCAATCACATTTTATCTTCAAACCAATTCAAGGTGCATTAGTCTGTTAAGATAACATTCAGGACCATTCTCAAAAATTAGTAATTTTAAATAAAACTGTTTCTGTCAGTATGGTCAGAGGCTGGAGGGCTTCTACACCGGTTGAGCAAAGAATATTGGTTCAACCTTCAGCTCTTGTTCAGACAAAACTTCCACTTTTGTAGAAGTGGCTTCTGCCTGGATAAGGTTTCCAAGTCAAAATAATGCTCACACAAGCAAACCTGACTCAAGAGTCACAAATCACTTGGCCTGTGGGTGGTAAAGGAGAGTGAGGTCAGGTAGATCCTTTTCCCACTTTATGTTTCTGGCATTGCCAAATAAATCCTTAAATAAAATTATGAGATTCCTTCTGCTTGTCACAAAGTTTCACTTTCAGAGAATATATTAATCACAACAAAGGCTGGGGTTTTTGGTTGGTTGGTTGTTTTTTTTACAATAAGTCAGACTTCTGTCTATTTCTACGGAAAAAAGAAAAACACTTGTTTGTACAATCTCTAGTTCAAGCAGGAGAACCATAGAGAGGCTTTTCAAGCGGAGTGCTGCTTACAGGATTTCCAGCTTCACAAGGGTAAGAGAAAGATAAGGCAATTGGTTTCAATACCTAACTTTGTGAGGAAAAGGTGAGGATATACCACTTGGACTACATGTTTGTGGTTTCTCCTGCCATTTCCTCATTTACTGGATATATATCATAGACACTGTGGTTTACCCTCAACATAACCCCTTCTGTGATGAAAGAAACATCAATCACTCACTATGGTGGGTTTTTGCAATGTAAGTTCATGACACCATAAAATTTGGGAAGCATTGCAACACTGTGCACTGATAAAATACCAATGACACTTGCTTAAATTAAGAAACACATTCAGATCTGGTTTAAACTCAAATTAAGAAAACCATTTTTAAAAAAGATTACTTTTCAAACTAAAATTATTCACAGCACTATCATATCACGTGATCAACCAGAAGACAGCCCCGTTGTAGTGAATCCAGGAAACACGCTTGCTTTGCTAATTTCACTCAAAATAATTCCTTTAAAAAACACCAAAACAAACTAAGAAACAAAAACACGTGCCCAGCAAAATATATAAATACAAAAGACAATTTAACTTAATTGTATCAAGAATATGGACAAATAACAATGAAAAATATAAATAAAATAGATTGCATTCAGACTTTCACCTCACCCAAATATGTTAATTATAAAATCCAAACCTTGAAAAAGTTTAAATCTTTAATATCTTTTTCTATCAAGGAATGAATACACCTTTGTGTTGTTATAAGCTGTGACACTTTAAGGTGAGGGAAAAAAAAAAGACAAAAGCCAACCCCCAAAACCCTACGCTTTAACAATTCTTTGAAATATGACCTCCTACGTCATTTAATTTTTGAAAACCCTAAGGTCATGTAACACACTTTCTCTGTCATTTGTAAGTACATTAACTCAGTGGCCATACGACAGTGAAATTATGATAATGGGCTGCTAAAATGGGTCATGCAGACACTGCGTTTCATGTTAGCTTCAAACAACAATGAAAATATAGTCCAAATCAAATACGACAGTACAAAAGCACATGGTTTACCTCTCTCAAGGCTTTGCCAGTAACTGGGAAGGAGGCTGCAAGCACTAAATATAGATGTATTAGTGGAGTTTCCCACCTATGAACTGTCCTCCTCTCCCCACCCACGATGCACTAAAACTGCCCATGACAAAGCAGCAAGTGTTTTAATAGACTGTATTATTCCTCGCAAGGTTTTCTTTTGCATAATACAAAGGTTATCACCAGACAAAGCCCACATTCTTAAAATGAAAACAGTGTCATGTAAGAAGAGCGAGAACAACACAAACTCTCACACAAAATAAAACAGTTTTTGTCTTTTTAAAGTATATAATCATTAGTATGCACTCTTCTGTCTGTACGCAAAATTCAACAGATACTATTGCCTGAAGCCTAGGTAATGGCAGTTAATTGGCATACATAAGTATCCTTTGATGACCCAAGAAGTAAAACATATCTAATTTGATATACATACAGAAGCCAACAAGCTACAATATTAAAAAATATTATTACTACAGAGTTGAATGACAGAATGATCCTGAAGTATATGCTTCAGGGACAGATTGTTTATGTTCCTGCTTGTATCAATCTACACAATCAGGAATACTGTTTGCAAAATTCAGGCAAGCATGGCACATCAGGGTTTGCTTGTCCTTTCTTTTTTTCATAGTGTTGCAGTTGAGAGGAAAAGAACTGCAGTGCTGAGACTCTAAAAGACGACCTCCTGAAAATACAGGCAAGCCGCACAGGATCAAAATCTGTGCACCAGTTAAAAATCATACAACTGTATTTAACCCATTGATTTTTTTATGATATTAATGCTTATTAACTACCTGTAATAAAGGCACAATTTTCTATAAAAAGCCCTTTTCTCTTTCTTTGTCTTTTCTGCACAATTTGAAAACTGTCAGTCTAATAGTTCCTAAGAGAACTCAAAGCAGTAAGGTTGATGAACACAAAAGCATAGAAACACCATCGCATGCAAAAGTTAGCTGAATAGCACAGATAATTGCTTAGATAATTATTTTGATAGAAGCCCTGCTGAAAGCTCCTATACTTTATCATACATGTTAAGTGTACATGACCCATCTCCTACATGTGTGTATTTACACGGTGTATATTGGTTGATAACTGAATTAGTGACTTTTTGCTTTTTGTTTTTGTCCAGTACAATAAATAACATGTGCAGTTAGCTAAAATGAGAATGGGCAACCTAGATTGCCAGGCTCATATTTATTTTTAAGCAAATTGTGTCTGTCAGACAGGGGGGGAAATCAAGTTACATAATTTATGTAAGGGGTGTCCATTATGTACACAATAATGTAGCAGTCTGAGAGAAGATGAGCAAGTAGCAGTGAGAGAAGTTGCTCTTGAGGAAGATCACATTGCTCAGCTCCAGCCTGTGAGCTTCCTGAGCCTTATGCTGCCTGACTGACAATGAGATTTAATGTAGCCTAACTATAGTAGCCTTGAGCAGAGATGCAATTATAACAGGAAGGCATAGAGTTTTAGTGTATTAGACTGTATCAGACTGTTGTGAGCATCAGTGGCGTAATCAGCAAGCACTCACTCTTCCAGACTCTTCACCCACCACCTGAAAATTCAGAATATAAGAACCCTCCACTATTAAGAACTTGAGTAAAGGTAATTTTGTTGTCCTCAATACCATAAAAAATGTCATAGCTAGATTTGACATGCATACGCAATCAGCACAGACAAAAAAAAAAAAATATTTTCCTTCACGCTGGATACTGTATCTGTAGGAAAGGTTGATACAAACACCTTGACTAAGAAAAAAACCCACGCCAGCTCTGTGATTTAAGTGGCAGGATAGACTTAACAAATGTAGCAGTGCTGGACAAGGTTATTGTCTCATGTCAGATGATACAAAAAATGTACAATGCTATACTGGTCAGAAAAAAATATAAATGCAATCTAAGTTGTATTTCAACATACTTCTATCATTTACATAAACAAGATGGGGAGATATTTTACAGTAACTTGGAATAATGTATCAATTACAGATGACTGGCTAATAATATCACTACATATAATACAAAACAAATGGAAATATTACTATGGGGGAGAAAAAGATCACCACGGCTGTTCAATTTGTAGACATTTGAGGTGTTACAATATGCAATACGTCACTTAGTGCTTTGACATGCAATCTTTCTTGGCCTTAATTAACACTTTTGTTTCAAAGAGTTTTGAGTATATGAATCCACTGACTGAACAACTGCACCCACCCCAAAAAAGAATTTGAACCATTTTATTTAACTAAGAAGATAACCAACCCAAATGTTAACTAAATTAGTGTTTATACAAAGTTTAGAAGGGGAATTTTTGGCAAGAGTAAATAGAGACCGTTATTTTGACCATACTTTTCATAAAACACATGTTCACACAGAACTACAAAAGGCATAAATACAGACTAAATACATGCAAAAAAATATCCCAATCCCACCTACTTACCACAAAAGGAGTTGCCAAATCATTGTCCCGGGTTAAACTGAGACTGAATTAACTTTCTTTATAATAATATAAATAATATTTCTTCATAATAATATTAACTTCTACAACCTATTCTAAACTTCTTTTTTAAGCCTTGTGTTGGGTCTAGATAGATATTATATGCACTAAAGTAACACAGAAATACACCCTAATCTAGCACTAACATCTTTAATCTGTCACTTTCATGGCAGACATTTCCAGATAGTCTAGAAATCCAGAAATTTTATGCTGCTAGCACAAAAGCAGCTGAAGTACCTTACCACTTAAGACCTCATATTTTAAAATTCATGACAGAAGCAAAGTAATTTTTACTAAAGACTATTATATAATCAATAATTTTTTCAAAACGTTTTTCTCATGGAAAGTTATGATGTTATTTCAAGCAACTGCTTATTACTATGTTATAAAGGATATTCCTCTGCAATACTCTGTTCAGGATCATGAAACCTTGGCAATGCATTTCCTCTTGATAGACAGCAAGAAGTAACAGAGTTTGGGAGTAATAAAATGGATTCATCACTTTAAAATAGTTTATCGTCCATTGTGTGCATTAAATGTTGAGGAAATGTTTGCAGGAACTACTGCAAAAGAGCCGCAAATCTAATTACTTTCCCCTGTCTGATTGATACAATCAGGAATTCATTTAAATGGTCCTTTAGTGAACTGTCATCAAACTGCAGCCCATTTACAGAAGGTTAGCTAATTAATGAACTCTTGATTGAAGATTAATTTGGCAACGCTTTTTAATTTTCACCTTAAAACCATGACAAACAATGATGTATTTTAATTAGAGCTTCAGCTATAGCTGAGTGCTTTATATACATCTTTGATATTGTAAACAGATCACATCTATTAATTGGTAAATAGATAATCATGTTTAATTACCTGGAAATTAACAAAAGATTAACAATGTATCCTTATTTTACACATGCAGAAATAATGTATGTCCATACAATGAAATGTCTTATCGAAGAATGTAGATACCACCACTGTTCTTCCAAAATCCCTCTGTAACATATTGCTTTAATGAAAACTACTAAGTGCTAATTAAGAAGAAAGATACGAGCTGGTGTATTCTGTATGCATACCTACAGATGTAGTAATCCATCTATCCAGTATAAACCTGCTTTTTCTACCATAAAAACAATGCTGTTTTCATGTAAACTGTGGTATTTCTGCACAATGATCGGTGATTTATTTGTGAAATTGCTAGAATGGCAAAGCCACAGAGAGGTCTCAAAGCTCTCGACTAAGGTAAATAAAATGTCATAATATATTTAGCAAATAATAATGGAAAAAATAGAGAAAAACATCAACAGAACATGCCAGGAAACAAACTGGAATGGGGAGGAATAAAATTCCTAGCATTTCTTCCCCCAAATAAAGTCACTGTCCATAATGCTGCAGCCTAAATAATAGCAGCAAATTTAACTGCATTTACAGAAGTTCAATGACATTATTTTTCAATTTATCATTTTAATTTTCAGTACTGTCTTCTATTTACAACTTTTTGTTTTCTTTTTCAAAAGACATGCCCTTTCATAGCTTTTATTTTACGTGCCGTGACCCCCAACTCAGTTATTGCAACCACAAAAAGGCTGCAGTGAAACACCATCATTAAACGAAAGCAGCAGTAAGTTCTGCATGTTGTCTGTGTTTTTGTTTGTGTGTTTGCTTTAAGGATAGGAAAACAGAATAGCATTTAAGATGCTCATAATAACTATGCTCACAAATAACACAATCAATAGCTTGTGGTTTTTTTCAGAAATACTTTTCAACTAACTTGTCTCCTAACACTGGAGACAGAGTGCTTTCATCTGTTTGAGATCTGGGCTTTAATTGCTTCAGATTAAAATTAAAATGCTATAATGCTTACCAAAAAAATATCTTGGCTATAATTTCATGCATTTTATTTCATTTTAAACACTGACACATATATATGAATAACAAAATATTAATCAATAATGGCAAAGATAGACCTGGAAATTAATTCAGTCTAAGAAGGTCTTTTACTTCCCAATTTTTATGTAGTCAGAGCTTAGTTAGGCAGGTGAAAGGTCCTGAATCAAACCAGAGTCATTTTTGCCTCAACATAAGAAACTCACAGCACATGTATGCACTTATCCAAGGAAGTATCTTTTCTTGGTTAGATAAATAGGTGAGCCTTTCTGTAGAGAAATAACATGCATAATGCTGGAGCTAGGCATGAATTGCTTAAAGAGATCGAGGTTTTCTTTAATTCCATTTTTGTTTTTCATCGACTTTACTGCAGGTGATGTTTCTCAGAGGTTTATGGACAGGGAGAACATGAATTCTTGAACATTTTTATAGTGCTGCCATGTCTTAATAAGGAGACAATTTCCAATCCTGAACAGACATCTGAACAGACATAGAGTACTCCTAACTTACATACTTATTTACTGTGTCCCAGCTAAGTATTATTACTGTTAGCATTATATCCAGAAAATATTATGCCCTGTGGATGTATGACCTCTCATATTTCACTTTAGTCACATTTTTGATCATAAAGAACACCTGTGGAAAGTACATCAATAGCTAACCAAAAGGTAGTACCACAAAAACAAGTTGTGATTTGCTTTCTCATGTAACTTAGTATATAGAAAAGAGCAGGAAAACAACAGGAGCAAGCTGTCCGTGTACAAGCAAATGTTCCTAGAGCTACCAAAACCAATGAAGATTAAAAATTATTGCTAAGATAATTAACATCTGTGAGTAAACACAATATGCTTTGACAAAAATAAATGTAAAAAGTAAAATGGATAAAGGCAAAATCCAATTCTACATTCACTAACACAGGTGCAAACTCATAGATTCTCCTGATATAGCATGGTTGTAAGAGAGAAAGGAATTTGGTCCACTGAATGCATCTTTTTAAAACAGCGATTCTTCCCCTAACCAGGCTGCAAAAAAGATACAAGGTTAGAGGACAAGAGATCTAGTAACGTAAAATGAGTGCCGCACAAACATTTGAGAGACAGCTATCAACAGAGTTGTCTAGCCCTAGATGTTTAAAATCATCTGTGTGAAAGGAGAGAGAAGAGGAAAATCACCTCCCTGTTCCAAAGAAAATGTTAGATTTTAAAGAAATGAACAGAAAATTGTTTTCATCAGTTGTTAGCTTGTACTTGAAAAGCTCAAATGCTGTTTCATTTTGATAGTTTTATGTATTCCTGGGTGCAGAATAAGGCACTGACAATGTAGCGAAAACAACGTGTGAGGTTACAGGTAAAGGAGAGGAGCACAACAGGCACTCTCAGACAGTGTTTTCCTTCCTGCTGCAGGGGCACAGGGAGTTCTCATCCAGTGCCCGCAGTGGAACATTTTTCACTAAGGGGAGCGTGCTCTGGAGTACATGCTGTGTGGCCTCGTCTGGGACCCTGGCTCCTCAACGATGGCTGAGTGACTTACTCGGTATTGATCAATACGGTTAAATAGCATGTACATCTGCTACCATAATTTAAAAAAACCAACCAAACAACAACAACAACAAAAAACGAAACAAACAAACAAACAAAAAAAACCAAGAGCCACAACATAAAACATATTTGTGCCTTTTATTTTGAAAAGTGTGGTTTTGTTTAGATTTCAACTTCTGTTGCTGCCTCACAGTGTGTTTTGTAAAACTCTCAGGACCTGACCCTACCACAGGATGCATATCCTCTGCAAAATACTGCCTGCCCTTCTTGGCACCAAGGGTAAATCATAGGAGGTACTGAGCAAATCACAGAAGCAGACCCTTATTCACTATGTCATCATGCTGTTAAATCTTTGCTGAAATGTGAGGGGAGACCTCGAGGCTTTGCCTTTTGCTGTTTGGTCTTTTCATAAAAATTATCAAGTGCGTGGATTGCAAAATGCAAATCTGTGAGGGTTTGTGTTTTCCGATCCAAACATGAATTTATTTAAACAGAGAACCCCATAAGTATGTTAGAATACTAAAACACAAGAGGTCGTGAAACTACAGAGGATACAAATTTTTCAGCAATAATTATAAGAATATTAATACTTAGCTGGGAAAGGGTAAACAAGTAAGTTAGCCACAAAATCTATTTAATCCCAAACCTGCTTACAGAAAATACTATACATACACGTTGCACTAATTTGCAGCTGTAATGAAAAATAACATCTAAATTTTATGACTTTGTTCTATTTATCTGAAGAAAAATACAAAATTGCATTAGTGGGTATGCTATGACTTAAGGAAGAACAAAAATACTGTATGTATTATGAAAGCTATATCTAGGTAGTGAGATTCATGGCACACAGCTACCTTTAAAGTATAAAACCTTGGATATCTAATAAAATGCACTTCTTGACTCTTTTGATGGGTCTACATTTACAGCCAAAAGACCTAAAGATGTTTTATACAGCCTTAAACCAGACACCAGGATCTAGTTGGATTAACATTTCCCATGCAAGCTCCTTATTGCATAATGTCCATTTTATGCACAGGAAAATGCCATAGAATTTTAGAGTGAACTTCTCTGTCTATCAGAAAGCTGACTGCCACTCATGATCAGGATCTTCCTTTACTGCAATTAATCTAAAAAAACAAATCTGAGATTTATGGGTACAGATTTCAAGCCAATGAATTACTTAAAATTGAGGCACAATTTTAAAATGCCCTGGAAATACTCATATACTTAAAGAAAAGTGTATGCTTAACCTTTAAGAAAATAAGTTACTGTCTTTCTGACATGCATACATATTTGTCAGCAGGACTCATCTACACATCAGCGGAACATACGCAGATGGGTTAGCAGTTGCAAAAAGAGGATCTGAGCCTTGGTGGCTACATTAGAAGCCACATAAAAATGAGGACTGCACACTCAAAATCATCAGAGGCTGTTATAAAAGCTA
This sequence comes from Pterocles gutturalis, assembly GCF_000699245.1. Taxonomy (NCBI): domain Eukaryota; kingdom Metazoa; phylum Chordata; class Aves; order Pterocliformes; family Pteroclidae; genus Pterocles; species Pterocles gutturalis. Next base: position 29,209 of record NW_010106503.1, on the reverse strand, counting down.
GACTTTCCTAAACTGGTTGAAACATAATACACAATAAACCAAATATTTTGTTCCAATGATGCTCCCTAAGAATAAGCTTGCTTTCAAAATAATTTCCCTACTGGAACTCACTAAAAATAATATAGCATGCATATAATGTTTGTATTAGACTTCTCTTGCTTTTTGGAGAATACAGTCCGCTAGTCTCACACAGTTTTAATACTGCCTTAAAAGACTTAAGGAAAATAAAGATTGGTATCTAAAGGTATATTTTAGTTTATATACTTCTTTTTTTTAATTTAGAAAATACAATCTACTGGTATTTCTTTGCTGGTTACTGAAAACAGATGAAACTAACACGGTCCCTTTTTGTTTACTTCTTAATTCATATGCTGGCGTCAAAGACACTGCTAAAGGCTTGGAGTGTTAGAATTTAGTTTACTGCCAGAGCTTGGATCAATAAAGGAGAGCTTTTCCTGTGTGTCTTACCAAACTGAGGTCTTCTTACACTTGCACAGTGCAAAAAATCCCACCAGTGACCATAAAAGGGAGAACTGAGATCCAAACACCTAATATTTTTTTCAAAGATATATTGTCTCATATTGTTACTCTTAATTTTCAAAGAGAGGTAAAGAAGAAGAGGTAGCATTTGGTGCAGTCTATCACAGTGTTAACCAGGGGAAAGTCAACCCTGGGGCTGGCACACTCCAGAGCAGAGAGTTCCCTCCCTCTTGCCTGCTTTTGCTCATTGCAGCTGAGAGCTACCTCTTTAATTGTTTACCTGCTTCCTAACAATAAGCATTTGTCTGTATTCCTAGGCTTAATAATTATAATTATAAATCAATGTGTATTAATAAAATAAGTTTATAAGAGCTTATTTGGCTTTCTATTTATGGCATTATGAAATTCATGTTATAAGAAAAATCTCCAGGGGCTTCTATTATCTATTCTCTGAATCATTTTATGATCATCATCTCATAATAATTTCAGAAAGAAACAGCTTTGTAAACATCTATTTAATTTCTCAGTATTATAATTTGGAATTTTCTCTCTCCTGTCCCACTACAGATATTTAAAAATAATAAAAAAATAAATCCTCTGCCCAGGTTACAGGGCACAGGAAGAGACATTTTGGCTCAAACATTCATCACAACATCATATTCAGGACGGTAATATAGCCAGCTTTGCATGACCTCAAATATAAGGGCACCTCTTACTGAACAAGAAGCATGCCTTTAGGTGTCCCCCAAATCTCTTGATGGTTGATGTTTCAACATAAGGATGATTAAGAAACCACACATCCTACCAAAATACTGCACTCTAAAACTTGGAATAAATTCCCCTTTCTCTAGCTGCAACATTTCTGAGCAGGGCTTTAGCACTCCATTATTGTGAATGTTTTTTGGCCCAAGGCAAAAAATATTGACAAAGTTCCACCTCCAAGACAGTTATTGTCTCTGTATACTTGATAGCAGCCTTCAGAAGTTCACCTGCCAGTATTAAATCCTTGGTTTGGGTGAGGGAAATAAAAATTTGCTAGCAGCAGCAAATCAAATTGTTCTTTCAATTAAACCAGTTCAGTGCCTTAGAGAAGAAAGATCTAGCCTTCCCCTTCTCCAAAAAAACTGCAGTTTATGCCAAGTCTGAAGTTTTTACTACAACCAAGAGGGAAAGGCTCAGATGTTCTTATTCTAGTGGTCAATAACCCACGTCACAAAATAAAAAGCGTTTCAAGCCATTTGCATATAACTGACAGTCTTTGCTAGAAGCCTGTGACATTCAAGTAGGCTCGGTGCCAAGGTCTTCAAGGAGGCCATCACCAGGTTTGAACCTTCCTTTTGTCAGCAGCATGCACAAGCGGATTTGCTAGAAACTGGCAATACACTGGAATATATCAGAGAGCAAGATCAAACAATGTGTCGTGATAATGTCCCAGATTTAAGCAGGCCAGAAAGAACACTTAGAGACGTAGTAAAGCAACTCAATAGGAAGTACTCAAGCAAGTAAAATGGGAGCCTTACACCCAGAGCCTCCTAACAGCGAGGAAAGTAAAACTCATTTATAGAAAGCAAGTATCACCATGACTGTTCTGAAGCAAAACACTGCGATGCAAAATATTCTGGCTCTGAATGCACAGCAAAGTACCTTTATTTTTCTACATCCCCTGTATAAAGACACCTACCCAGATACACAGCAACTGCTCCACATATGCAGTTTGTTTGCATATGGGACGCAGAGTGACAGCAGTGATTTACCTTGCTTTGTTTTCCTTTTGGGTTGTTTTGGTGTTTCTTAGAACAATTTTCACTCACTGGAAGGATCAGGGAAATAACTAAGATGACATCTGCTAAAAGAATATGTATTTGTCACTGTCCCACAGAGGGGACTTAAAGAACTATGTGGCAGGGTCCCTTTAAATGAGATGGCCATGACTACACAAGGATGGAAACCAAATGACCCCTCATGGGTAATCTATCCAGGTTAGAGATGAGGTCATTGGAGGGTACTACAGAAAGGCATGCACTCTGCATGGGAAAGCAAAAGAATGTCAGAAGACAGAATTCTACAGGTTTTAACTC
>NW_010106503.1:10000-26620 GCF_000699245.1 Pterocles gutturalis | reverse complement strand
TCTTTCCCTCATGCTTTTTAAAAGAAAACTTTAAAATATCATAACACCAGGCCAGCATCTTAGTTTGAAACAGAATGTCAAATCCTCTACTCTTCATGTAAACACATCGTACTGCCATCATAGCAGGAGAGAGCTCCAAATCTAGTATCTTTTATATTGACTCTACCACAAACCACTTTTTCTGCAGCTGTGCAAAAATGTGGCCTTATATTCAGAATGAACAGGTACTGCCACCTGCCCAGGATCAGAATCACACTAGGGGAGTTTATGATGTCCAGGCTCTATAAGAAGCCAAGCCCATCCCTCAACCCTCACTAAATTTAATAGAAGTTCAGGACACTCAGTATCTCAAAGGATCAGGCCTTATGCTGACATAAAAATGTTATCCAAAACTGGACCACTAAAAGAACTATCACAGCTCTTGAGAGGAGACTCTTCCCCTTTTCTTGTCCCAGATTTGCTCACTAGATAAAAATCTAAGTGTATCTCATCTGCTTTACCTACACAATATTTTCACTGGCCAACTTTAGTACATTTCTGAAAACATAAATGTTCCATTTCTCTTTTCTAATTAATATTTCTACCATCTTCCTCTCCTTCACCGTTTTCTCCATCCCTTCAGTTGCACGGAGAACCACACACAGACTCCCCTATGCCAAAGGCAGAAGAGTAAATCCAGCTTCTCTTCACTGATTATAGGCCTGGTTTTAATTTGTGCAATAGTCCTTTTGATAACAATGCCTAGTTAAAACATCCATTAAAAGTCTGTATCAGTCATTTAATGGAGGAAGAATCTAATAGGGTTCCATTGGAACTCCTCCATTAACTTTTAACAGATTTCTTTCTTATAGTCAGTGTTGTAAAACAGGGATATTTCACAAATTTAAGACCAGCCTCATTCTCCATGGGGTGACAGTTAGGTCACCGCTTCCCAGTCTTTTTTGGGTAACTACATCAGTTCACCATTTCAGCTGCAACAATCAGTCTCTTCACAACTTATTAATTGCAGCTTGTACTCGCTCACTCTCACTAAACTCTGAATCACAAAGTGCCCTGAAAGTCCCAGTTGCACAGCTGGTCATAACGCATATAAAAGCACAGCCACCAGTTTCTAAGAAAACATATTACCAACCATTAACAACAAAGGACCAGACCTACCACAGTAATTACAGATCTAACTTTTATTCAGGAACCTAAACTCTCAACAAAGCTGATGAGCTGGTGTCTAAAGAGATCTTGGCAGATCTGTCTAAAAACTACATGATATCTGTACTGGTATATATAGCAGTTGCTAGCAGAAAGAACTGCTGAATAGGTACTATTTCCATCCACACTGAGGTTCATTGGGAAAAAACAGCAAACAACAAAACTGAGACCACCTTCCTGTATTCGTTAGCCACTCTATGCTGTTACAAGATTGGCAATTATATTATGCTCTTTTGCAAGTAAATCTCTAAATCTAACACAGAAAGGCAACTACTGCTAACTTCATTTTACAAGTGCAAAAGCTAAAGCACAGAAAGAGAATTCAGATCTCCTAATTCCCAGCCTTCAAAAGCAATGTTGAAGGCACTGGGAACTGGCAGCGTTCCTTCAGGACTAATTTAAAATAAGAGAATATTCTGGTTCTTGGCCAGACTCTGAATGGTGGAAGCACAGTTTAGCAGGAGGAGCATGCATCCGTCTAGCATAATGGATCTCCTTCTGCTACAGAAGCATGAGGTACAGGTGAATGCGGGAAATGAGAAGGGATTTATTTGGGAGATTCCAGACTGAACAAGCAAATTAATGTAATGGAACAGGTCAGGACCCTCAACTTCCACTGCTGGCTTCAAATCCCTCCACCCACAGAAAGCAGGGGGAAATGTCGAGATTATCTTCCTGTCACACTTTCAGAATTAAGAATTTCACTAATCACTGAGGAGTTCAAAGATTCTGTAAATCTGATTCTGTTCGCTCTTCCACTGGTTTGACACTGATGCAGCTGTGAATCCATTGGCTACAAATGAGGTACCCCAAATTCATATGCATAACTAAGAGGAATCAAGTTTGTAAATGTTATTATTTCCTTAGTCTCAACCCGCAGTTTCAGCAAACTTGAGCAGGAGCCCTGAAATCAGCCTGGCTTTTGTAGCAGAGCCTCTTCAGAAGAAAATAAGAATGAAGGCATTTTTTTTTCCCATTACACCCTGCAAAAGCTTTAAAAAAAAAGTCAAATCAAAATGCAATAAAATGTCCCTAAGATACATGTGGTTGTATACACACCTTTGTCAAGAAGTAGAATCATTCAGCTTTCGGCCTTGTGCTTCATGACACACTGAACTAAGGAGATGTTTTACTACCACCCTACACAAGTTTACTCACAAGTTTGTCTATACAGAAAGAGACACACACGTACACACTCACAAGCTTTTCTCAGGCTAGATAATACACCCCAGAAGCACAGACAGAAAATGGATAGAGGAGAAAGAATAGTGCTCTCTTTCTTCACCACTTATATTATTTGGGAAAAAGAGAACAAGGAGACATTCTGGGAGCCTAATTTTTTGTTTGTTTTTTTTCACCTACTTGTTCATTGTGGACAACTCTAATGAAGAAACTGGAATTATGCCTGGGAAAGGTCAATGAATATAGGAAAAATGGGAGGCCAAGGTACAGACTTTTTAACAAGAAGAAAAAGGTCTCACCAAAATACATTACGAAGAACTAATCAATTTTTGCACGTGTGAAATCACCTAAGCTTCACCTATGCTTTTGAAGAACTTTTTTCAGCTGTCTCAAGAGGAGCATAACCACTGGAAAATACAACTTCTATCTCTGAATAGAATAGTAGAGGTTGTTTTCCCACATAGGAAACTTGTGACAAGAATGTATCACAGGAAAAATTTAAAGAAATCTGAATTTAGCCATTCAGTCTTCGGTTACATCAGGATTACACTATGAATGCTCTCCACCCATTTTCCACTATGAAGCTATGCTTGTATCTGCCCTTCCCCTCCATAGCTTACCACCCATTACTGCATCCTTGAAATTGTACGCAGTGATCAGCATCTCACTTGCTGAAAAAAAACGGCAGAAAGAGTACTCTCTGGTACTACCGAATCAAGAGCACAGAGAGAAAAAGGAAGTCCAAATCATTTTGTTTTCAGAAGAAAAAAAAAATTTATTTGAGATAATTTTCTTTAGGAAGCAGGGAAACTTAGGAATAGGTGTATCCACAGTGGTTAAGCGTGCTAGGCAATGATGAAGGCTGATAGGATGAACCGCTGGTGCAAGAGACATCTAAACTACTTCAATGCTAGAATGCCGGGCAAAGACTATGTCTCTAACTAAGGAATAGCAAGTTTCTAAAGGAAATGCATCACTTTAGAACATTTCACTGCACACCTGTACAGCAGCCACACTGGTGCTTAGGCACAAAGCACTTTCAAGGAACTGCATTTAGTTTGTGAAAAGAGGGGCAGCTAAAGCTCTGCTCCTTTCTAACAAGTCTAGCTGCACCTGGTGTAGACTGTCAGTGAAAGCAGACTCATGCTACAAAGCCACAACTTTGTGCACAAGTAGCTGAGGAATGCAGATGTGTTCTGTTTGACGATAGGAGAGGTAATTCCCACTGCTGTGGAGTGGTAGCCTTCAACAGAAGGGCAGCAGCAAAACAGTGGTGGTAGTAGCAGATTTTCACTGTTATGTTTGTTGCATCTTTGGTCTCAGCAAACATACCACAGCACTGACAGCGCCATAAACTCACAGGCTTTGGCAAAGATGCATATAAAATATAAACATGCAACAATCAATCAAAGGCACAGAAACAGGGAAATGGGCAGGGTGGCACTGCACTAAAGAAGAGGATTACAGAGACTATACATTTTGCTGAATTTTCCCTAAAACTGATACACATAGTATTCTCCAGTCTAGAAACCCTCTTTAGGAGGAGTCAAAAGAAGGAATTAGATTATTTTTTAAAGTGCAAAGCATTTCAGGGATGCTTCTGGTTCAGTCCTATTTCTACATACTAATGTTTTATTTCTGTGTGCTCTTTCCATACAGAAAGTACAGTACAAAGGGACAAACCTTGAAAGATGCATCTGATCTAAGCAAATGTTAAATTGGAAGTACAGTACATGAAGAAGGGCCTTCCATGTGTAAACCAAACCATTAATCTGATGAACCGGGCTGTTCAGCTGAGGAAGGGAACTGTACCTCATCAGGATACACTAGAACTTGGGAAACTCCTAGAAGCAGATGCTGCTGATTACTTAAGGAAAAAGAAAGGAAAAACATTAATGATAAAAATTTACCTCTGTCCCAGGTAGATAATTTGTTAGATGACATGTTTACTTAGATTACATATATACTTACTCCAGCTAAGATTTTACTCCATCTACCTGATCCCTAATGAAGCAAATTAAAAGTTTAAATTAAGTACTCTTTAAGTGTGATGTCACTTAGGAAAATACAATATAAATCATATGCTACACTCTGCCTCTAACAGGATACATACAAGTGATAATCTTTACAAGAAAGTATGAGAAAAAAGTAGCTCATCATGGGCTGGCAGTGGCAATGTAAATTATCTGGAAGCTGCTGAGTCTAGAGGGATAGATGTGATTTAGTGAGGACAGAGCACTGAAGAAAGTGTCATGGGTTGTAGACTATACTCCTAGCCCTACAAACTTTGCTACAAGACTTCACCTTTCTCCTTACCTTTTACTCCATATTAGCTGCCTTCATCATGACTCTACGCTTTGTTGGTAGAGTCTGTGCTCAATGCTTCTAAACAGCATCTAACTGAACAGGCTCTGATCTTGACTCAGAGCCTCTGGACAAGAAAATTTTTGTATTTCAAATCAAAAATAACCAAATAAATTTTACAAATATATAAATGTAACTTATACACAAAGCCAAAGCCAAATCTAGCTAACAAGAATATCCAGGATTTAGATGTTCACGTGATCTGCTACCTTTAATTCAAATAAACTAGGCAAAACCATCCAAGTGTATCTGATGCTTCATTTGCCTGAATACAAAGCCATTCCCACTACATTACTCAATCACATTCTTATCACTTGAGCATTAATTTTATTCTAAGATTCCATTTCAGTACAACTAAATCTAGCAGACACCAGCAGACTGACAGAGATACATGAGCATAAGGCTAATTTTAGAAATTTGTTTGAATTTCTTTTTTCTGTTTTGTTTTTCTTGCTAGGAATGCTTCAGTAAAGGAAACCCATCAGCTCTGGAAAACACAAAAATTCAGAAGAACAGAGGCATGTCTCTGCGAGTTGATAAAAAATTCTTCATGTTACACAGAATACAACCACCCTGCAAATACAGAGGCCAAGGAGTCAGGAAAAAAAAAAAAAAGTACACAGTCTATTGGATATACCTCCAGTGCAGAAACACCTTTGTTAATTACATCACTGACACAAGTGCCCAGTAATCAGACGATAAAGTGTTAACAGTCAGTGAGTTGGCATGTAATTACCATTGCATCCAATGGAGTTACCCAGTACTGTATGTACTGCATTGTTCCTGTTATTATGTGGTAACTATCAAATTACCACGTGTCATCACTGTAACATTAGGTTGATCCACTACGGAAATTCATTCTGTTCAACAGCAGTCTAAATTCTTCATTTTGTCCCTCTGGTGATGTGGACAGGTGGATTACATACTGAGCTATACTAAAGGTTAAAGGACTAGGTTAGCCACTTCATAGATTAAACCTGATCAAACAGCCTGATTCTGCCACCTTTTCCGACTATGAGTTTCATTACTTTACTGCAGATGGGATAATACTTGACAGGATACTACTATCTGTCCCAAAGTGATAATTTTCTCCTTAAATTTCCTGTAAAACCTACATCAACTTTCCCTCTCTACAGACATAGTAGTTACTATCTTAAAAAAGAGTAGAAAAGCAGGTGTTGCTTGCTGTAAATGGAGGGGAGTCAAAGATGTCAGGAGATCCATTTAGGAATGTTACTAATCTATTTTACTGAGAAGACATACAGAAAACAATACTATGATGGGAGGAATTAGTATTAGAGGGGTTTTTTTAAAGGGACAAAAAGAAATAGATACATCAGCAGCAGCTTTGGTTCACACGTTTTCTGCATCCGTATTTCTGTGGAGAACAAAATTAAGTGTTAGAAGTGTTTTAAAATAACACTAGGAATACATACACAAGTCTTGGAAGCAGCCCAAGCGAGGGAGCAAAACTGCAACTGTAGCTCTCAACCTGGGAACCTCCCACACTACACAACCAACTCATTAGCAACTGCTAACAAGCCACCTGGCGTGAGCTACATGATAAGTGAAAATACGATGGCAAAGATGTTATGAAAATGGTTATCACCCATCAGTGCATTCACTACAAGGAGTATTTTGCACATATATTTTACATTAACACTTGGAAGGTCCTCAGATGTTATGTGAATGGGAGCCCATGGTAGAGGCTGCACAGATGACACAGTGGTTTCAAGGGCACAAGATAGTTCACTACTAACTTGAGTGACATCTAAATAGGTGCACAGCCAAATTCATGCACAAATGAATGCCAAATACATTAAGGGCACAAAGACAATTGAGTAATTATGTAAATAAAATTTTTAAATATTATAAAAGATTTATCAAAATAAGGAGAGAGTCTTTTCTTACCATGATTAGTTAGCACATAGCAGAATCCCCAAGAAGACAAGACAATTACTGTTTCACACAGGTTAGCAGAATAAGATATACCGTCTGGGGAAAGTAAGATTTATCAACAACTACCATATGTCGTTTTCACCAGGACTAGCCTCAGGTTTGCAACCGTGTCTGAATTAACATAGAGGTAAAACACACCTTTTTTTTTTTTCCCTTCTGAAGAAAGGCCTGACGTCTCAGAAAAACCCATGCTAACAAACATTTTCTCTGCAGAACACTTCCACCTCAACAGCTGCAGCTCATGGTTGAGTTCTTCGAAAGAGTTCATCGATAGGTAAGGGTAGTCCTCTGGCTACATCTGGTGCAAAATGGCTTGAAGGAAGCTTTTTCCCAAAAATGGCTCACTTCTCATTCCCTTTGCACTTTTGCACTGAGCATTTCTGACCACTTGCTACATCTCTGTCAATCTGCCAGTGGTTCTGTGGCTGAAGATTACAGCACTGGAGATGGATGCAATTTTCAAGTATCAGCTACTAACAGCAAGTTAGCAACTGTACGCTTATTGACAAATCATGCATTGTTGTCTCTTCAACACTTGAGCTCCAACCTTCTTCAATATTTTCTAGAATCCCTCACAGAATCCAGCTCCCCTTATGTGTCAGTTATTTCAAAGCTGTTTAATAGGTAATGGCGGTCGGTGGAGCCAAATGACAATTGGAAGGATAACTCCTTGCAAGCGATTTCAAAAGAAGACCAGAAATAAGGAATGGAAACAGATTCATGTCCTTGTATTACATCTAGGTTGTTCTTACACTGTCAAATATAGTGCCTCCAAATCAAAAGTGATATTGCTCTGTATATAGTAACAAACATGGTGGAACGGTGTACACATAATTCAGGAGGTTTCACCACTGTGTCCCCTAACCCCAGTTTAAGGGGAGACAGTAAAACAGTAAGTGTCCTAGCCTAGTTTACACTACATCTTGCACCATTTAGTACCCCAGCAGTGAGACACGCACCTAATCAACTGAACTGTAGCTTTTTACAACAGTTTTGCTGCTAAAGATCTGCTCTGGACTCTAAACGTGCCAATGGGGTTGAGTTTAAAAAGGTCTGTGTTACTTTACATCACATCTGAGAAACTGGCTTGCTAAAAACCGTTTCTGTTCAAAGAACTTTTATGTGAGCATGCAACTATTGCTGTGATGCAATGACCAGCATCTCCAGCACTGGGATCTTCCCAAACATTGCCTTAAACAAAAAATCTGGGGCTAATGCTACCCGTGTTGCTCATGGAAAGTGATGAACCAAGTTATGGGAGAGGGAGAATAAGGACTTTGTCTCTTTAATTTTGCATGCATGATAATGTTTTTAACCACTAAGGTCATACCTGCATGTGATGACTGACAACTTTTCAGCTTGATTCAAAGCAAACAGCTGTTGGCTTGATTGCCTAGCAACTAAAAGTTGATGGATGACCCCTTAAGATGGATAACTACCATAAATCACCTCATTCAGACTCTCAGAGAAAAAAAATTAAAAAACAATGGTTTTCATGACATTTGCTGCACTCCATAATGTGCCATGATAAATTTGGCTGCCTTTATGGATGCACTGTTGTGGGTGCTGAAATTAGACACTTTTGTTTTCTGCATTCTGCACTTCTTGTAGTCCCCTCCGTAAGGTGTGTTCATATTAATATACTCCACTGTCAGAAGAAAGCAGAATACCAGAAGCTACTGTCAGTCACCACAAGGCAGGGAGAATCTGTATTGAATCTCTGCATCACCAAACAGCTTTTAATCAGGAAACAGCAGTCTTATATCATAGCTATGGCACTGGGCTACATGCATTAATAATGGTTACAATATATTTAGTGTAATGACTTGACCCCGGTCAACATTATTGATGCTGTGATTAATATGAATTTGATAAACTGCTTCCTCTTTGAAGACATTTTGTATGTTTCTCAAGCAAGAGAAAAATACTTTTTATGTATAAGTAAATATAGCAGGCCTTCATTGAGGCATTCCGATCTCAGCTGCACAGGTGTAAAAATAGATTTCTCAGGATTTATATTAGTGGCCCTGAAATTGAAATCTAGACCACAAGAAAGGAGGAGATGGGGGGGGGGGGATAGCTTCATTTCATCTCATTACTAGAAGAAAAAAAATCTAAAACCCCCAGACCATTATTCTAAATGGAAGGCCATATTCCTCCCAGAGAGTGTTCAGACAGAAAAGGAAATTCCCTTTTATTGTTCTAGATAATAGGATTTCTATGTTTGTTATGTACAGAATACATATGCATTCAAAACCAGATGTTCATAATAGTTTCTATTGTTTGGATTTTTTTTAAAACTCTTGAGCTTGACTATTCACATGAAACCCCTCGTATTGAATTTGGTTTATGACAGTAAAATGATTTCTGATTTTCTTTAAAGAAGAAATCAAAAAACAAGGAGATATTTTGGTGCAAGTTTTAGTATATCCTTGTGGAAGTGCTGCCTTAAATGCTAGTATGTCAGGAGTTCACCAGGGACAAGTGTGGTAAGAGCTACCTTTATTTTAGTAGATACATGTCAGCCCACATGAATAAACTGCTGTGCAATGCTATTTTTTGTATGATACAGTAATTCCCAAACTGTGATACATGAGCCACAGAAGGGAGGCAGGTCAAGAGAGAGCAACACTATGATCAGAGGCATGAAAAAGAACTCCAAACACTGATTCAGTGGGAAATTGAAGGTACCAGTGGAAATTAGAAAATCAGAAATCAGATGGACATGGAAGCTAAGCAACTTCACCTGGGGAGCAGGCAATTATCTGGACAAAGTTACTGGGAAAATTATGCTAAGGGAAGAAAGTTGCAAGGCAGGACTGAGCTGTGAGAACATGTGGGGAAAGCATATTTGACACCTGCTTGTACCGTATCTAGACCTATGCTACCAGTTTCAAAAACTTCCCCCTTTACTGAAGTCAATTGAGCATTTTCTGAATTCAAGTTAATTCATTTCTGAAAAATCAAAAGTCATGTTCCAAAGCATGAAACATTCTAAGAAATTCATGAAACACACTGGCATGCCAGTGGTACTAGATCAGAAATAACACTTAGCTGAACCATGCCTTCAGAGTTTCAGTTTTCTAAAATTTATATTCTGAAAATACAAGGTATGTTTTCACTTGCAAGATCCCAATCTGTGTTTCTTAGTTTTACATAAAAGTGGAATGTAAGCACAGTATGCTTCAGGCTGTTGAGGTCTGCTGCATTTCTCAGCAACCAAGAAAGTTGATGTTCCACCAGTTACCTGTGCAATTTACTAGATGCTCCACTTCCTGTAGGATACCTCAAGCAGTAAGTGAATATGTAGTTCAGACAGTCTTTGTCTCTCCCAGCAGAGACTAACGTGGCAATGTAACAATGCTAGTTGTAATGCAATTTATTTTGAGCTTCTGAAATTTCAGATCACAGCATTCTATAATCAATATTTTGCATTATTCAGCCACAGTACCCCCTCAGCTGAGAACCTAACTAGTGTAATTCACACAAACAAGAGTCTCAAGTGGACCTAGAAACATCTAGTATAACAGTACTTATATTACTTATATATATATATAAAAAACATTTAGACACAATATTTATTGTCTCAGCTTTAAGTCTCAGATGCCTCTGTGAAGGACCTCCTAAAGAGGACAAGAGGGCATGCTGGCCCTTTAAAACTGAAATGCTTGTTTCCTTTCTGTAAGAAAAGTAAATCATGCTATAGTGAGTGGAGCTTTGAAAAAGCATCCATCCATTAAAGTTCATGGATCCTCGTTTCCAGATTGTCCCTCCCCTGGCTGTGTCTCAAGTTACAGCCTTGTACAATCCAAGTCTAAATAATATTCACTATGATAAATGACACCATAACTCCGATATCCACAATCAATCTTTGCTTTAAAGATACATCCATCTTCAATAATGTTGATGGGGATTCTGTAAAATGGGAAACGTGACTGTTTTCCCGACCTCCTAACAGTGGGGGAAGGAAGCTCTGAGTGATGGCTGTCAGCCCACATCTGGCTGCAAAAATAAATTAGCCTTATGTAGACAAATGAAAGGACCAGCCCTGACTAGAAAACAGCCACTCCTGAGCAATGGCTAATTTATAGGACTCCCTTCTGGAAAGTTCCTAGCTGAGGCTACAGTCTCCTTAGCTATCTCTTTAAATGATATCTGATGCTGTAAATAACTTCAGTGTGGTAGGAACTATGCAAAGTACAAAGAGTGGTTTGGTGGGGGAAGGGGAGAAGACAATAACTTTCTCACATTCTTTGTACATGATCAAGATGTAAAATTCAGCCACTTAAAACACACTCGCACACACACAAACAAAAGTTTCGTTTCAGCAAAAATGTTGTTCTGTTTTGAAAATATGCTCTTCTTCATTTGACAGAAGATTATTTTCTGCTTTAACTCCTTTGTCATCTACTGGGCTGTGAGACTAAGGCAACTACATTACAGAAATTAAACTATTCAGTGCAAGTGACACCTTGAGGTTTGGGGATATTTTTTTTCCCCATTAAATTCTATAAACTTTTCTTTCTCCCACCTTGTCCCATCCTGCTGATAGATGACTTTCACAAGAGGTGCAGTGAGTCCTACCAGGTCAGTTCCTCTGTGCAGGTGCTGAGCAGCTTGGATGTTGTGAAGTGGTATACAGAGAAACTACCCGCTATATTTATTTCAGGACATAGTTTCTAAATAACCCAAAGGAGAATTTACATGGGAAGGCAGAAGAAGACTCCCTCTCAGTCTTACTCACTGTCTTACATGAAGCACAAATCCCTACCTGTGCACAGGACAGTGGCTACCCTTTTTTTCACAACTGAAATGCTTTATTACCTTATTCTTTATGTCTTTGACCTTGTCCTGCTGTAGAAAAACGTAGGACTATAATGCTTATAGCATACAATATATGGGACTGGAAAAAAAAAAAAAAAAAAAAAAAGAAAAGAAAGTCCTTTCTAGGAGGAGTGGGGAAATGGATGAGGGAGCAGCTCGGTGCACGTTATTCCGCACACTGGTGGGCCGGCATGGCACCTGGGCACCACAGATCCCCAGGGGAGGTCCAGCAGTGGCTGTGGCAGCAGTGAGGGTTAATTCTGTGAAGGTTGAAGGACTTACAGTAATGCTGTGAAGACAGAAACATCACAGGCTTTCCTGGCAAGAGGCTCGCAGAGGGTAGGAGGGGACTGTGAAATGAACTCTCTCAGGCTTTGTCGTGTGCGTTTCCCAAGGCCCGGCCTGGCCCCTTTGATAAATGACACATGTCATTCTGTCAGGGGCTGACACTGCAGCTGGGAGGGCTGGTGATGTATGGCTCTGCTGAAAAGGAAATCAACTTTTTGGCACAAAGTAAGACTGTGCCCTGTGTAAGGATTTTGTTTCTCAAAAAGTGAAAGATAGACTTAGGATTCAAAAAAAAAAAAAGTTTAAAAACAGATTGAACGACAGCTTACACTTAACATAAATTAACTCAGTAATGGTGAAATGTGCTAGCCTGTGATAAATAAAAGCTACATTAGTCAATTATTAATCACACTCCAACTTGTAGCCAAAACCCATGACTTAAATCTGAGGCCTGAGCTGCCTTACAAACAGATAAGACAGTGTTTGATAGATGTCTTGCATAGTGTAATCAGGAAGGAATCAAAGGCTTAGTGGTTTAACCAGGGGGGGTGTGGAAGGTTCTGGAAACTGAGACTGAGTAAAGTGGATAACTGGATTGAAAGCGCCCTTTCACTAGGGATACAGTGTATCTTTTGACTGCTTAAAAAGAGAGAGAGAGAGAGAGAGAGAAGGGGTGAGAGAGACATATCTGAATTTGGTTTAATCTTTTTTTTATATACAGGAATGTCTCAAAACTGTATTTCCCTCCCCCACCTCCCACCACCACCACTGTGTTAAATCATTTAAATCTGATCACTATTAAATGGATTCTCACCGAGACATCAAGTGTTTCAAATATGATCATTTTGCACGGATTACAATTTAAGCATTTTATTTAATCGAATGAACTCACTTCAGGCTGCAACACATTCATGCAGATACAAGCTGTAGAGAAAAAGCACAAAGCTGCATAAACTAAACGATTCCTATTCAGCCAGACTGTAAAGACAAAATAAAAGATTTCACATACAAAAAAACCCCAAACCTAAACATCTAAAAACACGGGGCTGGGGGGGGGGGGGGGGGGAAGAGAAGGAATGCAGTCTCTAAAAAACAGCATTACATCTACGTGAAAGGCTGAACATGCACATCACCTTGATGAGAAGCAATCACAGAATAGCTCTGCTTTTTGTTTGTCCTCTGTCTGCAGAGCAACATGATGGACACTTTCGTCCCCTGACCAGAGAGAGAACCAGCACCATGTAGCACTAAAATACCACTCCTATGGGTTCAGCTGACCTAAAACGCCAGCCTAGGCTTTCTGGAGGCCCTGCCATGAAATTCACACAAGATGCAAGTCTGGCCATCTTCCTCCCTCTATGGATGGTCTCACACCTCCTCCTCACCATCCAGAACTCTGCGTAACTGAAAAGAAAAGGTTTTGTCTGATACATAGAGCCTTGAACAGAAGTATCTATTGGATGAATTGTAGCCTCAGGTCTTGATCTAGCAATGGGCTGTACATGGGCACACCCCTGTGACTGCACCGAGCCAGCTGCTGGTTCAGGGTCTTCAGGCCAGGTAGGTCGCTTGGTTTCACCAGCAATTAACAGAGAGCATCGCCGGGATGGGGGCTCAAAAAAATAGCCCCTTCCTGAATCAGGCCTTAATGAGCACTGTTATCAGCTGGAACACTGTATAAATGTTTGTTTCTCAATGAGTAACTTCCATATGCTTTACATCATCTCTAGTGATGTACCAATCACACTGGTTCATCAATGACTTAAATAAGTCATAACTCTCCTGAAGCCTTGGACACAATGTGGAATTGTGGTATTGCAAAACGGACTCAAGTTTTTAACCAGGACACAAAAAAAGATGCAGATCTCAACGAGGACAATAAGCATTCACATCACCAACCATGAAGGACTTTATCAGAACATTTTCCCTGACACAAAAACACTGCAGAAAAAACCTCTGACCTTTTAAAAAAAATTACCTTTTTCCCCTTCCCCTCAGCATGTTACTACTTTACACTACAAAATATGGAAACTTTTAAATGTTTCTACATTGGACAGGGTCCTACTGTGCTCGGTGCTGTACACACACACCAGGATATAAATGAGCTTTTCATGTTAATCAAGTGAAACTGTATTCTTCAGTTTACACATGCTGTACATGCTTGGCTTTTTTAAAAGTAAAAAGATGAAAATCAAAAGGAAATAATTTGTAACACTAAAATTTATACCACTGCTTATAGCAAATTTTTAAAGTCTGCATACATTCACATGCATTTTACAACATACATTCCCTTCCCCTCCATCCTGCCATCAGGATTTTACATTATAAAGTAATGTATTACTGTAAAGTATTTCATTACACAGTGGTGTGGACTTGCCAGTAGACCCAAAAACCAACCCAGTTTCTCTGAGATTTTACTTGAGCGAAACCATTAGTTTGCTTCTAAAAACTGAGGTAATCTCAACCAGCTGAAAACGGCAGCAGTTGTCTAGATCACAGCAGCAATATACCCACTAACCATCTTCAAGGTGTTGCAGAGTACTTAATTGAGGAATTTAAAAACAACCACTGAAAAAAGCACAAATTTCAAAGTAAATTAAATAGGGAGACCCTCTGAAACCCAAACTTTAGTGACAGCCCCTACAGACAGTACAGCTATTTTCTCAATACATATAAAATTTGACTATGGAAAGAAAGATAAGGAGCTAGGGAACAGTGCGTATTTAAAAATATGGGCACACTCCATGGTGGTTTAAACTTTTGCCTTCCTATTGCTAAAATATCATTTTTTTAAGTCCATAAAATTTCAGATAGTGTGCAAAATGTTTATATATTACCAAGGACTCCCTTTAAAAGGTTTATACTTTTACTTTATGACCTGTCCTTGATTTGACACTTCCGCTCATCAGAAAGGGATTTATAAAATAATCCTGAAGGTGAGGAACAGACATCTGTCAGGAACTGCCTGAGTTTCACTTTACGAAATTTAAGAAGGGAGAGAAATCCTGTTAAGCTCTCTTTAGTCACCAATAGACATCAAAGGTAATAATTAAAGAAGACAGACGTCATAAAAATGAATTTATGTAGTTCTTTATAATGCACAAGTGCTCTAGTGTGTAAAACATTAGAGTGAAAGAAAATATAACATTCCAAATGAGCAAAAATCTGTTTTGTTTGAGGTTTTTTTGCCTACTTGAGTAACATTTAAAAAAAATTAAAAAAAACCAAAAAAACCCAAAAAACAAAACCAAAAAAACCCCAAGTTTAAAGTAAAGTCTTTCAAAACCTTTGCCATCTGTGGGTACATGAACTATGGATGACCCCGAATGATTTGCACTCTGCTCAGAATCCCTTAGAAAGCACGGGAAAAAGTATCATTAAGAATGACTGATGACTGCCAGTCATGGTTGACCTCACCCAAGCTTTGGTCTCTGCCTCAGTAATAAGCTGTCCTTTATTAGCACCAACACTCCATAAAAGGGGTGTGTTTAGTCACAGGATAGTGGCCTTCTAATGCTCATTGCTTCTCCCTGAAAGATTGATTAGTGCTCATTTTTACTGCCTTCACAGTATATACAGTGACAGTGCTGCAGAGTGTCAGGGCCTGCAATATTGATGATAAGTACAACTACAAACTAGAGGTTTGGAAAAGGCAGAGGACTGGGAGTTCACTCTTCCTTTCAACTGGAAAACACTACCGGAACAAAAAGGACAAAACACAAGCTTACACATGAGCTACAGATATTCTGGTAAAGATAAACTGAGGCTAGGGAATTCCCTCTCCCTGAATAAAGTCCGTTTAACATACAAAACTTAACAGGAAAGGTTGTTTTTTTCACTTTGTTTTGAAAATACACAGGCATTTTTCCTTTCACCTACCAGATGTTAAGGAAAAAAAAAAGATTACCTTGAAATATCATTCTTGTGTTTATTTCTTATTTCAGAAAGACTTTAAGTAGTGACGGACACCGTCGGAAAAAAACATTTTGTAAGCACAGAAAGTGAATGTTCCTGATTTGGAAGCTACTGCAGTGTCCCTTTGCAGCAGCAGGTGCCTCTTTGAGGGTAAAAAAGAAAGGAAATATGAAGAAAACTTGTTGGCCATGTGTCATCTGCACAAATTTGCCTGCATTAACATGACTCCCCTGCAGATTTTACTCTTACATTTGAAGTCAGTGAGATCTATGCAAATGCCTTCACTGTAATTAAGATCTGCAGTATAAACTGGCACCATTGGAGAAAAAAAAAAAAACTGTGTGGCAGAATCATGTAATGTAGTAGGCAATTGCATGCAGTCCAAAGCATATTTAAAATAGAGCAAGACACAGACGAGGTCCTTGCAAAGCATCAGCACTGCAGTGATGAAAAAGCAGGTAAGGATTCATGAACTTTTTCATAGTAAGAAATTCCAACCTGAATACGGTACTTGGAAGAGCCATGCCTTGACTTTATTTGATTTTAAAAGTAGAAGAGAATTGAAAACAGTCTTTAAAATTGGTGTTTTAACCAGAGACTTTATAGCCTATGAGGCCAGCTCAAAGTTATACTGCAGTAGTTTAATATGGAACAACTTGTCCATATGGCTTTTCCTGGGAACGAGTCATTTCACATGTTACAGCAAGATACAGCTGAAAAAAGGCTTGTTTCATTGTTACTTTTATATAGCTGGGAAGTTGAGCACAGCAACCTCATACCTAAAAGTATTACAGCAAGAGTTTACTACATTAATAATAGGATGCCCTACTGCTGTGACACATTCTGTACTTTGAAATAAATATTAGTCACAATACTTAGGTT
>NW_010106502.1:27149-28104 GCF_000699245.1 Pterocles gutturalis | reverse complement strand
CTTTTAATAATAAGCTTTTGGGGACTGCTGCTGCCTTTCCCCGCCTTTGTCACCCAACGCAAACCCCTGGGTTCCAACCGCGTTGCTCTCATTGTGTTAGCGAAAGCCAGAGTAATTTTGACTCAATTTTTACATGCAAAGGTCACTGTTAAAAAGTCATAATTCAGCACTGCACCGAGGGCTGGGTCCTGCCGGCGCTGTCATTAGAGCAGGATTTAAGGAGGTTCTGCCTGAAACGAGTCGGTATTTTTAGCAAACGGTATCAGGCAGAGGAGCAGGGGGGTGCCTGGGGAGATAACGGCATGGTTTAGATTTCTGCCTTTACGCTCGCTGTCCCATTAAAAAAAATAAACTGTAATTTTGATTTTCCATGTCCCTGAGGGAGAGATTGACAAGAGCATCCAGTCCTCATAATTGGATCATTCCTCTGGGAAAGTTGGCTCCTCCGCTGAAATCCTTACATGCTCTAAGGAAAATTGCTCTCAACGTTATTGAAAATATTTTAGGAGACTGAAGATGCTGGGACCTTTCCCATTCAAGTGCGCCAGTCGGTCATGCCAAAGGAAGACAATAATGGGAACCAAATCTGGAGAGCGTTGTGCTTAATTGGAGCCCAATCCTGCCAGCCTGGAAGGCGCACGTCCCCCGCGAGGGCTCTGCACCCTCCTTCAGTGGAGACTTGCAGGAAGGAGCGGCTGGGACACGTTCCAAAATAGATGCCTGAAATAAATTATTGTCAGTTTTTATCCTCTTTTTTAATAATGAAAAATTCAAGTGTTTTGACATGGGTAAGCACTGTAGAGCAGGGCTGCAAGGGGCCAGTACAAAGCCTCTCCTGCAAAAGCCTTTTCCCTGCTGCTGTGGGGCCATCAGCATTTTGGAGAAAACCTTTTGGGATGGGTTTGGGCAGTGGTTTGCAGCCCCCGTTTGTGTGCTCAGGATGCTAGGGTCCCTC
>NW_010106502.1:26610-26871 GCF_000699245.1 Pterocles gutturalis | reverse complement strand
TCTGCCCTCGGGATGCTGAGGTCCCCTCGCAGGGATGCTCTGCCCTCGGGATGCTGAGGTCCCCTCGCAGAGATCGCAGCCAGTGACCGATGGCTGGAGGGTGGCAGGAGATAGTGTGGGAGCAAAGAGGGTTGAGAAGTCAGCTTATCATTACTGCCATACAAATTACGGCACTTTTTTTGATTAAAACTTGGCCTCACGTGAAATTTGCCAGTGGCAGAGATATTAAAGATGGAAAGTTTTCGTAATGTCAGGCCAACC
>NW_010106502.1:23708-26591 GCF_000699245.1 Pterocles gutturalis | reverse complement strand
TGCTGAATTGGCTTTACGGGACGGCGCGCGTGCGCGAGCCATCTCATTCCTTCCCCGTGGCGAGGAAATATGCCATTTGGAGCAGACGCCGTCTGTCGGCACTCAGCCGGATGATGGACGCCTTGGAGGGAGACGTTGGAGACTTTCCATCATTTCACGTGAAAAGGATGAAGCTGTGCACCCACGGCAGAAGCGGCTGGCTTTATCCCGCTCACTTGTGGAGGATGGGGTTAAAATGGAAGATTTTTGATGAGATATAGTCTTCCCTTCCTTCCACATAAATTAATTGTACAATTTAATAAACTAACAGGTGGTTCCACTTCAGACCGAGCAGATGTTAGCCTGAATGAGCCGAGTCCCCTCTCGCCATCCCTTCGTCCCCCAGCTATTTTTCCCTTTATATCTTCCCCTTTCTCTTCGCCTCTTCCCTTTTCCCCCTTCTTCTCTCTCTGATTTATGAGCAGCTACAATATGAAATGTTTTGTCTGGGCTATATGAATATTGATGATGGGGTCGTGTTGATTTTAGCTGTATTCATAACTTTTGTGCTTCCTGGAAGCGTTGCTTCTCGCAGGCACCGGTGATGCTCTTCTGTCCCTGTTTATTTCCCGGACCACGTTTTCAGAAGGCAGCGCCATTTGTTAAGCTTGCATCTCGCACACACATTTGTCTTCAATTACCTTCTAAGGAGAAGACGATAAGTACTTACACAAACCTACGAAGAAATTAAACACACAAAACAAATGAGCCTGGCGTGTTCACATTCTTTCATTTCCAGCGATAACGCCCAGGAGGAAACACTTGCGCGACCGCAGATGGAGAATGGGTTGAGAGCCCTGGGAGGATTTGGGCGACCCTCTTTAGAGGAAAGCTGTCTTGTATTTCCCATGTGGAGAGAAAAAAATGATAGCATGGCTAATGGCTGGGGCATGGCGGAGCACCCGAGGGAGGGAGGAGGTAGCTGGGGATGGAAAATAATAATGGGAAATGTTTTGATAAGAACCGTCGTGGACTTATACAAATATTCCAAAACTTCTGGAGCCCATTTATCACTAGATTGAACCCAGATGATACCAAGCTCTTTGTACGAGCTGGGAAGTGCCTCCAACAGGCTCTGCAGACACCGGAGGGGAGCATGGGGTGGGGGCACCCGCAGCCCAGGGGGGCTCATGCACCCCTCGTCTCCTCCAGTGCCCAAATGTCCCTGTCTGAAGATGGCTGGGACGTGTCTGCAGTCACTCTCATCCCTTCCTAAGGCAAAGGGAGGGGCTGCAGATGGGGGCACAATCCTGAAAACAACAGGAATTACACCCAAAAAGCATCTTCAGCTTTTCACAGGCTGGGGAGGGCAGGGCAGTGCCCAGCCCTCACCAAAACCAGAATTAGTCTGGCACATACCTCTGCTTTTGAGGTCATCTGAAACACAGCAAACTAGCATTTACACCTCTCCTTGTCCAGCCTTCCTTTTCGCCTCCCCTCTCTCCAGCAGGCAGCAGCATTTTAATTTCCTTTCTATCTTTCCTAAGCTGCTTCTGATGTTCAGGAAATAAAAAAGTGTTAAACCCTAACTCCTAATTTCCTACTGGAACCTCTGTACTGGTGTTTGGTACGTTCCCCAGAGCAGACGTGGGGCTGGGATTATCCAGCACCATTCACCACTGACGTTTGGCTCCATACCTCTGTTCGGGCAATGTTGGTAACTCATAGTTTTGTTACAAAAATCAGCAAGAAAATCCGACGTCACAGACCAAGCCTTTCCTCCATCAGCTGCCAGCTCTGGTTTCTGACATCAGCCTCTGTATGGTATTTTGGAAGGATGAAATCTAAACATTGGAGCACTGTGACCATTTTTCTGCTCCTTCCAGCAGGTCCCGTATCCATAAGGTCCCACCTTGTCCCCCATAGCTAGATGGTTGACCTCTGCAAAACCCACCCAGAGCCATCCCAACATCCCTTGCAAAGCCCCCTGGAGGATGTTGGGGAACTGAGATGCAAAGGGACCCTATGGTGCTGGATGCCCATCCCACCCCATCCCATTGCATCCCATCCATCCCATCCCATCCATCCCGTCCCGTCCCATCCCGTCCCGTCCCGTCCCGTCCCGTCCTGTCCTGTCCCGTCCCATCCCATCCCATCCCATCCCCAATGGCAGCAGGAGCCTCCTGCAGCTCTTGTCCCTCTTCATCTCCACGACGAGCTCCTTTCCCGGGAAAGGAGGTCTTGGCCGAGGTGGTGGATGCACATTTCTTGGGCTGGTGCTGGCCCCCAGAGACCCGGGCATGTTTGTACAAACGGTGCGTTGGCTGATATGGAGCATCTCCTGGAGAGCACCCGATAGTGATCGGCAACAGCAGAAATGAGCTGGGGATGTGTAATTCTTCCCAAGCAGGAATAATCTTCAAAGTCCTACTGGGGTGCTTTTTGGACGCCGCCGCAGTTTTCCCTGCTGTACATGGGATGCAAAGGAATTAACTGAAGTTGGAATGTTATTGTTTGTGTCAGACTCTGTTAACCACGTTAGAACTATATATATTTCTTCAATTTCCTATGTAAAAACTCTCTAATGGGCAATATTCAGAAATCAAAGTCTTATGTAGCGGTTAATCTTCTGCATGGACAACGCCAAGTTTAAATCCAGTCCAAATGCCACTTCTCAGTCACAGCTTTAAAGGATTATAAATGATTATAGTGGTATTTGTCTACTTGCCTGATACAGAAGTTCATGTCAATGTTATCTTGAAAATTGACATTCGGTTTCATCTCCGAGGTGAGAGAATAAACTGTTGACTGCCAGCTTCAGAGAGGAAAATGGATTAGCCATAATGTAATTAGAGCTCTATTCACAAACGATTATTTTAGGCCGGTGCACAAAACACGCCGATA
>NW_010106502.1:22526-23677 GCF_000699245.1 Pterocles gutturalis | reverse complement strand
AGCAGGAAGGCTTTCGCCGGCGTTTGCTCTTTATTCTGAGCAGGGCAACGGGCTCCCTGTGCACAGCTCCTGTTTGAGAACATACAGAATATTTCTGCAGAGTGGGCAAAAGGCAGCGCAAGCTCAAACGCTTTAATTCCCATTATTCCAGTTGACAAAGCTTTGCTGTCCCCCTCTCTGCTCTGATGGTCCAGCTCGCGTCGGAGGGATGCTCCAGTTGGATGTCTCCCTTTATCCGGGGCCCTGCCCCAGCACACCGGCGCCGATGGGATGGACTCCTCCGGCTCTCGTGTTTTAACTTCTTCCAGCACTCCAAAACCGAAGACGACCAAAACCGCTGCGACTTTTTAATACGTTATTTGTCTATGTGCCTCTTTAGCTCTTAAAAAATACATGAAAGAATAAGGATTGTCCCCAAGGATGGAGGAACAATGGGAAGCAGCGATAATTTAACAAAAATAAATAATTTAATCTGTATACACTGGTGCTAATACAAATGCCTTGTGAACGGCATGGAAGATGTTGCATTATTTTCAAAGTAGCACAAGAATCTTTTCTTTTGCATTATAGATTCAATTTAATTTTAAGTAACATGATAAATAATGGCAAATTGAACTTTATTATGTATTCATGAACGCAGTTTAATACAATTGTTATTTCTGGCATTTGTGGTTTACAGATATTCCCTTCTGACTCCATGTTATTTTTTAATGTGCAAATTCAGAAATAATGACCCGTGGTTTCCCTCACCCGCGGGTGCCAGCACCACGACGCGGGGCTGCGGGGGCCGAGCCCTGGGTGCGGGGGTCCGGTGCTGGCAGAACCGGGCTCGCTGTACAGCACGGTGCGCTCCGAGAGCGCCGGCTGTGGAAGGACTTCTGCAAGTGCCGCTGCCGGTCCCCATCCCCTGGCTTTGCGACAAAGTCCCACCTCTGAAAAAACTGTTGTGGGAATTACGAAGCAGAGATTATTTTCTGAAGACAATGCAAACTCCGAGGCATGAATGTCACTCCGGCGAAACTCCGGCGCAAAGCCTTCGCCTTGGCAGCTGGATAACGGCAAACCAGCCCAGCAAGCACGAGGGGAGCGAGCCGTCGCAAGCCGGGCTCCAGGGAGCCAGATGAGAAACCAAGACGTTTTATTTTGGGGGC
>NW_010106502.1:354-22484 GCF_000699245.1 Pterocles gutturalis | reverse complement strand
CCCCCCCCCCCTGCCACCCCCTCGCCAAGGGGAGCCCCAAGATCGGGGCCGGGGAGCTCAGCCCTCCCCGTCCCCTCGCCGCTGCCCTTCCCACCTCTGCCCCGAGTAAATCTGCTCACGAGTGTTTCTATCATGGAGTTATATTTGCACATCCAATATTTATCCATTATCAAGATGATTAAGCCCCCCACTCTTTAGGATGAGTAATGGCATCCATCACACTGGCTTTATAATGGAAGGGAATTTATAAAAATTATTTAAATCCTAATGGGGATTAAATACATATGTGCAAACAACAGAAATGCAATTTGGAGATGAAAATTTTGTAGATACGCTTTGGGGTTTTGCACGGGCGAGGCAGACAAGCGGTTGTGCCTGCAGAAAAAGGATGCGCAGCCCTGACCGCAGCTCCGGCTCCAGCGCCGGGCTGAGATTTCTTGCAAAGGGACTTTGGCAGAAAAACAACCACAGTTGCTTAGAAAAAGTTTTCCTCTTCTTGTTGGGTATCCCTTAAATTTAGAATAATTTCAGATGGACAAATTAAAAAGTACATTTGAGATAAAATACACAGTCAGACGTAGATTTAAACTCCGGCTCTAACTCCAAAACCACTTGCAGTCTGACGCGGCGCGGTGATTTACGGCGCTGCATGATTATATCCTGTAGGTAGCAGCTCTGCAAGTGGGAAATAATTCAGTCAGGGATGTGGAAAAGAAATAACTTTTCTTCTGAGAGCAGGACTTCAAGAGGAGCAGCACAAAGCCAAAAACCCCATTTTTTTTGGGGGGGAAAGCACCGTGCCACCCCACCGGCAGCACCCATGGGGATGGAGATGGGGGCTGTGAGATGGGGGTCCCCGTCGCATCCCGCCAGCTCCTGGGATAAAACCTTTTTTGAGCAGCTTTGGGGCATTATACAATGAACTGCAACAGCACAGGGTTGTGGTGATGTGCATTTGAGATCCTGACCCATAAGTGAGCTTTTTTTCCGTCATGCTCTGTGAAAATGATATAACCATATGTCAGATAAACTCTCCTACCCCCTTCCTCCAGGCGCGAGGCAATGTTCTCCAAAGGCCCGTCATAAATACCCTGTTACACCTTCCCAGATTTAATTATAAAAATACTTGAAATACAATAGTCCTTCACATCCAGGTCTCATTTTCTAATTGAGTTTTGATACGGATCCGCACCCAGGAGACCCCGGCCTGATGCACGCCAGATGGAGGGACCGCGCCGCCACTCTCCCCTCTCTCCCCTCTCCCTGGAGCCCAGCAACGGCAGGAGGATGGGTCGGATGTCTGGGCTCATCTCTCACCCCCTCCATCCCCTCCTGCCTGCTTGGGTGCAGTGGTTTGTCCCCAAAATGTCACCTGCAGCTCCCTCTCCTCCTGGGGAAGGATGCACTTGAGCCTTCCCAGAGCTGCCTGTGTCTCTTCGAGTGGTCTGTCACCCACAGTTCCCCAGCTAGTTAGATTATCTTCGCGAAATTAATTCTGAAAAAAAGGTTTAATGTGAAATTAGAGGCGGTTACGGAGAGCGGTGTGAAGCAGGGACTCCCTGGCTTGTGCGCCAGCGCGGTGCCGGTGGGCAGTACATCAAGGGAGGGATGACACCCCGGTGATGAATGACTCGCTCCTCTAACGTTGCCCAGCTGGAGTGGCTGGAGCAAGCCTTAATTTACTATTTATAAACCTCTCCAGCTGTATTTTCCTAGGCAGAGCAGCTGGCTCGTTGCGGGAGTGTGAAGGAGAGGATGTTAACAGGTTGGCTGGCCGCACTCCGCAGAGCGTTTTCGGGGGCGTGCGGGAAGGGGTTCATGTGCAGGACAGTGCGGAAAATCCTCCCCCAGCCAGCACGGGGCTGCAAACCCCCAGGGCCAGGCTGGTGAGGAGGATCTGGCTATTTACTCATGAAAAACCAACATTACCCCAAGGAAATGGCTCAGAAAGGCAGAGCCAAGCATTAGTGGTACCCACCATGGGAAGTGGGGAAAAATACTCGATTTCCCTTTTCACCCTCAATGTCCCGCTGAGCCTCCAGCTTGGGCATCCCATCACCTTCCTGCCCCACCATCCATGGGCCCCACTCACCCCTCAGCACCCATCCCTGTCAACACAGGATGGGGTCCCTGGCGAGGATGCGCTGGACCCATGGGAACTGGGGGCTGCCCCACACCTTCGCTGCCCCACCGGGGGAAAATCCGCAGAGAAATGGCAGCAAATGGTGCAAACTAGGGCATACACTGGTTACACGCTGTCCCCCCCCCAGCAGATGCCATCCGAGGGTTTGTGTAATTCCTGTGCTTTGTGCTGGGTGACACGTCCCCGCCGCTCTGCATAGGCTTCTCCCGGCGCTGCTAATGCAAACATTTAATTTTGATGATTTATAGCAGGGCTATAAAAAAACTCTGGATTACACTTTGGAGTCAAGGTCTCAGCTCGAGAGCACATTTTTATAGAGTCAGCATCTCTGTTTTTAAAAGTTATACTTCAATATTAAATATGACTTTTTTTCAACAAGTCAATAAAATCCCTTTAGACCAGATAATAAACTCATTTCTTCTGGGCTGCCTATTGTTTCTCTGCTGGGTCATATCCTGCAGCTTTTACCACCACTGGCGTTCAGCCTCTCCAATTAAGATTTTTGCCTTAAAACCCTCTCGCGCGTGCCCAAGCATGGCCGTTGCCCCGTGGTGCAGGCAGTGACCCATGAACCAGCTCCACCACGTTCCCCTCCCTTGTGCAGTCTCTGTTCTTCAACACAACGTGGTTTTAAGAAGAAAACACCAAGGCTTGTCGTGGTAAATTAGTTTAATCTAATCATACCAGCTGTCTGGATGGAAGGAGACACATCTTTGCACTATCTTTGATGCACGTGTACAGGAGAAAGGCTGCGTTCATAACAAACACTCAAGCATTTAAGTTTCTTAAATGAGAGGCAATAAATCATATAACATTTCTACATACATGCTATCTTCTACAAAAAGCTGCACAACCGTAACAGCAAGTAGCTCTTCTCACAAAGCTTTGTACAGACGTTAACAGCTCCAGTTTGATTCCTCAAGGTGCGGATGAGGAGCAGCTTTGCTCATATGGGTTCCCCTTTGGCATCCAAATAAGCTTTCAAGACTTTACAGTTCCCTCTGGCCTTTGCACTGAAACCTCCAGGATGGAAACCTTCCACTGGAAGTCGATGAAGTGGTTGGCAGGGTTCGACATGGTGAGCATCCCAACCAGCGCTCCCAGCCCCGACCCCTCTCCCACGGCTTCTCCTGGACCTAAATCCCCATGTAGACTGAGGGAGAGCAGTAGGGATGCAGTTATGGCTTGTGGGTCCTGAGTGCTCATGTCTTGGCTGGGCTGAGCCCATTGTGGCAGCTGCTGGTGCTCATCCTCATCCTACCCCTGTCCCCATCCCGTCCTCATCCTGGTTCATCTTGTCCCCAGTGCATCCCCACCCCCAGTGCCTCCCATCCTCATCCTGGTCCATCTTGTCCCCAGTGCATCCCATCCTCATCCTGGTCCATCTTGTCCCCAGTGCATCCCCATTCCCGGTGCCTCCCATCCTCATCCCACCACCATCCCCAATACTTCCCCAGGAAAATCCTTATCCCATCCCTGTCCCATCCCAGTTGGACTGGGATACAGCCCAAAGCTCGCTGTGCCGGGGCTGTGGTGCCAGGATCAGGCCCCGTTCCTGAGCTCTGGTGGGTGGCTGAGAGGAGAAGATGCCTATGGGGCGGGAGTTGATGGTACCAGTCATTGCAGAAGACAATTCAATGTCCCGGCGTGGATGATATTTCTATTAAAATATTGTACAACAAAACACGACTTCTGCATTTAAAGGAAGACGAGTGTTTTATGTTTTTAGAGCTCTCTGAATTATCCTGTAATCTTATTCATTTTCTAATACAAGTTTCTGTGGAAAAGGGTATCATAAGATAAATAGAAATTAACTGATTATGAGGATTGTCATTCTTTAAGTACATATTTATCAGGCCATTTGCTCATTCTCTTCTAATATCTTGACATAAGAGTGTCAAATTAAACACCAGCCAGATTATGATAATACTCAGCACTTTTGTAGTGTTCCTATCTGATTTGAAAAGCTTTCTTCTCCGCAAATGCACTTGAAGTTAGTGCTTTATAGGGTTTGATAGAATTCATTTCAGGGTTAATAAGCCTTCTCTGAACCATTTAACAAAATCTCTGCAGCATCCTACGCTTGAATAGGGAATAGATCCCCAATAGCGGTTTAATTAATTTGTCTAATTAATTGAGGGAAATGGAAGTTATTTCTTTTCTGCAAATTGTTTCATGTTCACAGCAGCAGATGTCAGCTGAATTACACGGGCGAGCCAGCCCCGGCTCCCGCCGAACACGAGGTTATCTGGGTGGTGTTTTAGCCGTACATGAAATCCGATGTCTGCGACCGCGCGGGGCCGGCCGCCCGCGCGAGTCTATAATTACTTTTGCCACTTTGCTTTTGTGGAGTCATTCATTATGAGCCCGTCCTTATCTTGTCACAGCTCCGTGTCGTTAGCAATGTTTGAATGCATTAGTGACCAAAGGCAGGTTCCGCGGGCAGCGATTAGAGCCGCGGGGCCGCCAGCTGCCTGAGTGATGTTTGAAATATAGGAATCGTTCTGCTCCTTCCCATCCAAACAGGAGAGCCAGGCGGCAGCGGCCATCCCGGCGCTGCTCCGATGGGGGGGAAACGCTTCGCTCTTTTATCGCCGCGCGATCGCTTTCGCAATTAACCTCCTATTAACGGGGCTCCGAAGCCGCGGTGTGCATTGAAACGGGACACGCGGCGTCGCAGCTGCACAGGTTTGTTTAAAGAACCTATGAGCTTGGGAGCAGTGTCTTGCCCCCTCATGGCTCCGCAAAAGCTGCTTCTGACCATCCCAGAATATGTATACACACGTGTGCATCTCTAGATAGGTGCTCCCAGCCTCGCTGTATGGATGAGCAGTATATATGCACTCAGTCTCACTGTATGGATGAGCAGTATATATGCACTCAGCCTCACTGTATGGATGTGCAGTATATACGCTCCCTTATTAAAAACCCCGACTGCATCCTCCCGACATTGGACATTCCAGGACAGCTGTAAAAAGCCACGGGTCTGTGTTGCAGATGCGATTAATTGCTGCTGGCTATAATAATATTGTGCAGCCACGCGTGCATGCAGACATCCAGGTAGGGACCGATATAGCGGCATTTTCTGAAGCTCTTGAGGTGTCTAAGGCACTGTATATTCCTAATAAAGGCACTTTTATAGTCACACAGTTCCTGAGCTCAGACAGCATATCTGTTGCATTTTCTCTTCCTGGAAAACTGCAGCAGATTTTACTCTGCTTCAGAAACAAACAATTTTTACAGGAGTAAGAGAAAGTTTTACGTGATACGCTCTTGCCGATCTACTCCAGTATTTCCTAGAGGAGTAGAGCATTTCCAAAAAGGCTTTGGATGATTGTGCCACGTGGTGTTAGTGTAGATGGAATTACCGGCCCAGCTTTTGCACTCTGCTGAATTTCAAAAGCTGGAGAAATATCTCCTTTGATTGCTTTAAATTTATTTGCCCTTAATTTCATGGCGTGAACTCTCTTTCTCATCACCTGGCAATTACTGGAGAGCACAGAAATCGAGCTTGATTACTTTTTTTCCCTTTGTTTCTTTGCCATATGTAGAACTGCTCCAGTTTTTTCCCCTTAGAGCAGCCCCTAGCGCTTGCCCTTGTGGCAGTGCTCCCAGGTGCCTCATCCCTGCTGTCCCTCCCTGGGGCTGTGAAAGGGGGAGCAGAGCATCCCCACTTCCAGCAAACCCTCGACGCGGTACAAAGTGATCGTAGCACAGAAAATTCATAACTTACTACTAAGAAGAGATAGAGAAAAAAGCCACTATAGGCAACAGCAGAGTGTCTCTGTACCCTGTCTGCAGGGACAGGAGGAGCTGGGAGGGACCACAGCCCCAGGGACCAGCCCAGGATTCAACCCCAGGGGTAGGACTGAGACCCAACCTGGCCGATGGTCTGTTCCATCCCATGCCCGGCATGGCCAGGGGATAGACGAGGCTCTGTCCGGATGTTCTCTCTCTTGCTCCAGGTTGTCTCCCTCTGGGTCGCCCCTCTCTCAGGGTCATCTTGGTCTCGCAGACGCTCAGGCTCTTATCTCCATTCTGGGATTGGGGACTCTCCCTGCTCTGGGATCATTGGCTGGGAACGGGCTGAGCCTTGGTCATTGAGTGGCGAGCAGTGTCACTGTGTGTCACTCATTTCTGTATTTGTATACATTACTATCATTATAACTATTTTCAGCATTACTGTAGTTTCGTTATTAAATTGTTCTTATCTCAGCCCACGAGGCTCTTTTCCCTTTGCCCCTTTAATTCTCTCCCCACCCCTGGGAGGGCGGGGGGTGAGTGAGCGGTTGTGTTATATAAAACCACAACACCTGGAGAAGGAGGAGGATCTTCACCAGCAGGACCTGGCTGCCCTGGAGGAGGGGATTGTCCCAGGGTGAGTGCCATGGAAACTGGGTGAGAAGGTGCATGAAGGACCAACACCAGGGCCACAAGGTAGCCATGGGCCACCAGTCTGGTGTGGCCATGAAGGGAAGCCAGCAAGCTCCCAGGTGGCTCCCCAGGGACGCATCCAGCCCTGCTGCAGGACCTCCTGCTCACCTGGGCGTCACCTTCAAGAGGTGTCATCATCTCAGCCTGGCTGGCCATGGTGGAGGAGGAGGAGGAGGAGGCACGAAGAGCTGGGCATGGGCAAGAGCCCAGGGAGGTCAGGCTAGGTCTGGAACCCCACCAGGAAAAGGAGGAATATGAGCTGGAGGACATGGCTGAGAGGTAATCGGCTTCGAAATGGGGTTTCTGGTTTTCTGTTTGGTGCGATGAGAAGAAGGATGATCTGCGGCAGCCCAGCGAACACGTGTGTGCGTGGGGGAGCGCAGGAGGAGGAAGGAAATCAGCCTTAGGGGGGTTGGATTGGTCTTGTCAAATTTATGGAAGGGATTAAATCCTGCGGTTGCCTATGTACATAGGATTTTCTTCCCCTGAACTCGAACTGAAATCCCTTAAGTAGAAATTGTATGCCCCTCTCTGGCTCCCACTGCAAATTAAATCAAATACTTGGACAATTAGTGCAATCATCATGTCAGGGGAACAGCCTCCAGATACAGTAAACACACCGTACACGGAGCGAATGCTTGATTCATCTAAAAAATCTTTACAGTCAAGACATTTTACACTAAGCCACATTGATTTCCTGTCAATTTTTTTTATATCAGTGCATGTAATCCTGGTTCAGCAAAAAATACAATAAATACCTGAAGCGATATATCCAAATGGCATCTAACAGACGTTTTGCAGTAACTCAGCTCGCAGCCTAATCACAAATCAAAATGAAAACAAAAGCCAGCACATAAATCCTGTGCATAACCTGCACCCTTACCGAGATGTCGAACACAGGGAAAGCCTCAGCTGGACGGTGCGGGGCGTTCCTTCTGGGGAAGCCGCGCATCTGCTAGCCCCAACCACGGCTCTCTTTGCTTATCTGATAATTTGCTTTTCTCCTTTCATTAAATTTTGCAAACACATTGCAGCGTTTCATCTGCCAGTCCTCATACTGCAAGACCACATTAGCCTACATATTACCTGGTTCCTGTCTCCTGAAAACTTTGATAAGACCGGGTGAAAAAAAAAATAAAAGCTGCATAATGATTTTGTGCTCTAAGCCTGGCTTTATGGAAATGGGCAGAAGGAGCTGTGAAGGAGGGATGGGAGGGCTGGGAATTAAAACTACCCAGGGAAGCACTGGGAATAAGCAGGCAGTGATGGAAGGGGTGGGGAAGCAAAGGAAACATGGGCAAATGCCTGGATGGGGCTGAACAGAGAGCAGCGGCTGCTTGGTGTTGGTCATTTTGCCTAGAAAGGGATAATTTATTAATTGGGATTGATGCTTGGCAAACCCCACAGGAGAAATGCGGAGGAGGAGCCCTGTCCCCAGGGTGTCCCAGTGCCGGGGATGCCAGTGGGCAGCACACCTCCCGGCCGCCCCAGCCAATGCCATATGCCTGGATGGGGCTGAACAGAGAGCAGCGGCTGCTTGGTGTTGGTCATTTTGCCTAGAAAGGGATAATTTATTAATTGGGATTGATGCTTGGCAAACCCCACAGGAGAAATGCGGAGGAGGAGCCCTGTCCCCAGGGTGTCCCAGTGCCGGGGATGCCGGTGGGCAGCACACCTCCCGGCCGCCCCAGCCAATGCCATCCCCCTGCTTTAAAGTCAGGTTTCTTTTGGAGATCTGCAGAAATACAGAGTAAGAATAAAATGACCTGCAAAAAATGGCTAAAGTATTTCCAGGAAGAAACTTTTCTGCCATTAATCTAAATTAATGAATGGCACCTGTGTATCCGAGGGCAGAGCTGGGCCCATGTGTGTCAACAGCAGTGAAGGTTGGGTTTAAGGGATGGGAAAAAATAGTTTCTTTTTTTTTGAGAGGACATTTAGTGGGTATTATCTAACAGTCTTTCACATTTTTGCAAATCCACCCCATTTCAGTATATATATATGTGTGTGTGTCAATAGGACTAGGAGAAGCACTGGATGTTGTTAGCAGCTGTGGGAGCTGATCGATACCTTGTGTTTTACCAAAGCTCTGGGAAGGTTCTGTTTTGCGATACTGTTGGTATCGCCATCTCTTCCCTGCTGACGTGCTCATGTCCCACTTGCTCAGGGCTTTTCATCCCCTTTCTCTGCTGCTTCTGTGTGTAGAAGCATGGGAAACCTCCACTTCATGAGAAAGGAGAGTTTCCATCCATCGGTGTTCTCAACCCAATGGTGTTTCAATCTTGAGATCTGCACTTTGCTCCTTCGCTGATGCCGTGGCAATGCGGTCTAGCTGAGTGAGTTCAAAGCCTCCCTATTCTGTAATTCATGTAATTCATTCCTGTAACTTCTTGTAATATTTAAGATGCTGCAGACGCATCGTTGTAGCAGATTTTGGAGCTCCTAGAGTTTTCTACAGCTGTGCAGGGAAGTTGCTTTTTACAACGGATTTTTTTTAGTGGATTTGCAATAGCCAGACAGACAGCCCATGCGCTAACCTCAGTAGAAGCGTGCACACCTTAAAATGGGGTTAAAGCAATTGTAACCAGAGATATTCCTTCACGCTGCCTGTAGGAAAGAAAAAAGAAAATCAATCCTAACTGAATTGGAGGCCACAAACCAACTTCCACGTCCACTGCTTGCTCTGAGGAGCGCAAGAGGCCGTATTTACAAACAGGCTTGGGAGCAGGGAGCCCAACCAACCTGTTGCATATCACGCAATTTTAATTTTTGCTCCTTGAAAAACCCCCATGGCCACGGTGCTCCCACGAATTCAGGGGGACCGCCAACGCCAGTCGCTATCTCAGGAGCTATGAATATGAACAGTGATGGTTATAAACCCCCTGGGACTCCCTAAAAGCTCCTTAGAAGCGCAAAAGACTATTAGTAGGGGATCGATGCTCATATATCTCCTCCGTGCCGTGTTCATTGTGCAGCCAGGGCTGCAGTGCCCGCGGGAATCGGGAACAGGATCAATGGGTCAATCCTGCCCGGCCTCTTGACGAGCATCTCCCCCGGGCTTAGCCAACACCTCGGGGGGCTTCTGGGCAGGGATTTGCCCTCTGAGGCATACACCTGGAGCTGATCGGGCTGGTCGTGGGGCCACAGACCCCTTTGAGGGTTTGCAGCCCCCCCCACCATGGGTGGGACAGGAATTGCTTTCTCCCTTGCATTGGGAAAATCCCATATTTTCTTTCCTAGTTCTCCTGAAGGTGGGAAGTTTCTCGCTAAGTGTTTTATCCACGCCTGCAAGGAGGGAGGCTGCATCCTCTCTGCATCTTCCCGATGTTCCTGCGGCAGGGAAGCAGCGCCGGGGGCACTGGGCTTTCCTCAGCAAAACAAACCCAAAGGCAGATTGTAGATCTAGTGCCTGAAAGCCCAAGTCCAAGAGGCAAAAACTTTCCACCTCATTATATCCACACGTCCAGGTGTTTCAGTTTGCGGAGCAAGAAGTGGGATGAGGTTTCTCCTTTTCTCTGGAGGAGAGCGGGGCCGGCAGCGCTGGTAATGAGGAGCAGCGGCACCGCACCGCGTCCATCAAACTGCTTTGTGCCATGAAACTCACAATGTAAGTGCAAAAAATGAACAGGCTAGGAAGGAAAAAAAAAAAGAATAAAAATCATATTAGTGCTGGAAATTCAACTTTCTACTTTTCTTCCTATATGAGAATTTAATAAAGCCCTGGCCGGTCCCAGTGCCGCTGAACACCACGCAAGCCCCAAGCAAGCAACCTCACGGGCGACTGCGCCGCCCAGCCGCCACATCAAGTCTTTATTAAACCCAGTCCTAGGGAAAAAAAGAAAAAAAAAAAAAAGGCTTTTTCTTTTTTTTGTTTTTTCTATTTCTGCAAAATTGAGTAACCAAACAGGCGACGCAGAAGCTCCAAACAAAACCCCTGCAGAGATGACGGGCTCTTTCAGCAAGTCCCATCTGCTTCCATGCAACTTGGAGGGGAGGAGCGAGGAGCTGCTGGGCTGGAGGTGGCAGCAGCAGCCGGAGGTTGGGCGAGGGAGCTCTGGCCAGCTGTGGTGGTGATTTTGGGGTGAAACTGGGAAAAGTGACTGAAAACCAGAGACCACTCCCAACAGGGCAGATGTCAGTGATGCCAAAATTCAGCATTAAAGCCAAGCAACCCCCCTTCTACTTCCCAGGGATTTTTTGAGGAAGTTCTCAGCTGGATTTTTCCTTTGTGATTTAACCCGGTACGGGTGTTTATGAGGGTTTAAGGAGAGCAGCCCGTTATCCTGCAGCCCAGCACAGCCCTGCCCCACTGTGCTGCCGCAGGAGCCCCTGCAAGCCCCAAAGATCTCTGCAAGCCCCAAAGATCTACTGTGGTAGAAGGGTCCCTTTGCAGAATGCCCCTGTGTGTGTCACCCCACAGGAGGCTGGGAGCAGCATCAGTGCTGGATGTTTAATTTGTCCTCCCTGTGTTCACAAAATTGCAGCGTGAAGGAGCAGGAGGATGCTGAAGCCCAGGGGCTGTTTGCAGCCGTGGTTTGCTCTTCCCAGCCACAGTCAGCATGAATGCAGCGGCACATCTCCAGAGCATCGAACAGATGGGGTACCCCAGAGGTGCTGTGGGGTGGCCTCGGGCTCAGCGCTGCTTGGGATCCCCACGCGTGGGCTGCCCTGGGCAGGAGCAGGCTGGGGTTTGAGATGGGTTTGGATTTGGGTTGGGTTAAGGTTCAGGTTTCCGGAGGGGCTTGCTTGCGTTGGGTTTGGGTCTGGGTTGGGGTTAGGTTTTGGGTTGGGTTGGGGTTGGAGCTGGGTTTTGGGTTGGAGCTGGATGTTGGGTTCGAGTTGGGTTTGGGGTTGGAGTTGGGTTTGGGGTTCAGCTGGGTTGGGGTTGGGTTTTGTTTTGGGTTGGGTTCAGTTTGTGTTTGGGTAGTGTTCAGGTTCAGGTCTTGGTTTGGGTTCATGTTTGGCTTTGGGCTGGCTTTGGATTTGTGTTGGGTTCAGGTTCGGGTCTGGGTTTGGGCTGATCTTTGGGTTTGAGTTGGGTTCAGATTTGGGTTTGATTTGGGCTTGGCTTTGAGTTTGGGTTTGACTTAACGTTCAGGTTTTGGTTCGAGTTTATGTTCAGGTTTGAGTTCAGGTTTGGGGAGTGGGTCCAGGCCCCTCCCCAGGTCCCCAGAGCTGCCCCCAGCTCCAGGGGAGGTGAAGCACGGAGCCGTGGCGAGGAGCAGGCTGCGCCGCCCAGGGGCTGAGGACCCACGATCTCGTTAGGATGAAAGGTGTTTGCTATGTGAGCAGAACTTTCCCAGGGCACTTCTGAAGCAGTGCCTGTAGGAAGATGAGTTTTCTAAATGACTTTTCTAACTTCTTTTTTGGCTCATGTTGGTAATTGGTTCATTTCCAGGTACTCACAAGAATGTAAATATGGAATGAATCAACTTTTTCCACATTTTCTTTAGCAGCCCTTTTATGAAGAACAGATTTTCCACAGAGGAAATTAAAAAGTACATAAAACTGAGAAACCGTGGTGTTGTTGAGAACAGCATCAGCTTTCAATGTCACTTTATAACTGGCAGCACATACTGTATTCGAATGGCATTAATATAAAGTACAAAGTTTGTTTCAATTAGCTTCGTTTTTCTTTCAGAAAAGGAATTATCATAAATCCCTGAAATAACATTTTTCCAAAAGAGATGTGTATCATTACTTCAGAAATCCTTTATGTCTGTTTTTAAATTACACTTCCTTGTAAAAATGACTGTACATTGATTTAATAAATACACTTGATTTGTGTATATTACTTAAATTAAAAAAAGACGCTACATAACTCCGATTTCCTGTACAAGACTGTCAAATAGCTTTTTCTACAGTAAATTCGCTGAGAAGGCTCTTGCCCTGTTGTTCTGCGTACGGGCGTGTTAGCGAAGGGGAAAGAAGGGATTGCATTAGCGTTTGGTTCGTATTTCCTTCTGGGCAGAATTCTTTTGAACAACTCCTACAGCAATCTCCCTTCTGCAAACACCCGAGGCCGGGGTGCTTGGTGGAGGACGGTGGATGCAGACAGCTCGGGGAGTGACCAGACCGTGAGGATGCTGGGGTGTCATCCCAGCCCTGTGCTGGGACCCTGGGGGTCTTTCTGCATCAGGCTCGGGGGGGACAGGGCTGGAAGAGAGCTGGGGCTCTGCCAGGGGAACATATATATGTCTGCATGTATATATACATATGGAAATATGGAGAGATACAGGCATACACACGTGTGCTGAGAGAGAGAGAAGGAAGAGGTGGGTTATACATATACATAGACAAGCACGTATACATACATGTGTATATATATGTATACACACATGTATATGTGTACAAATATATATTTATACATCTAAATCCCATATTTTTTTTTCTTACTCTTTTTGCAGAGGGAAAGCTTCGGTGAGCTGGGGAATCGGAGGTCTCCCCTGCCCTCTGCAGCCCCTCCGCCATCCCAGCCGAACGCCAGCCCTCCCCGGTTCTCTGGAAAGCTTTCCTGGCTCCATCTGCTCGCTGCTGAGGAAGCCTTTATGCACACACAGGTCCCCAAGCCACGTGCCAGCGGGTCCCCAGGCATTACAGCACTCCTTCATGCTGCTGCTCTTACGCTTTCCCAAACACACTGATGTAATGAATTTTAGGATGTTTTTCACCACCGTGCACAATATCCCCTTGTGCTCCAGGGGCTCCACACGCCTCTTAGTAAATCCTGGGCGGGGGGAGATGCTCTGTCCTGCCTGCGGGCTGGTGGATGTCTCTCCCCATGCTGGGGGGGGCAGGGACAGCGGTGACGCCGATGCACAGCCATCTCTCAGCACTGCGAGAAGGTGGCAGCTGGTCTGGGGACCAAACTCAGCATCCTCCAGGTACCTTTGAAGTCCGCAGGAACTTGGACCCAGACCTCATAAAACCCCTTATAACTCACAAAACCTCATAAACCTCATAAACTTTATGAGCTGCACTCTGTGAGTCCATCCCAAAGGTGGTGTTTATTTCTGGGGTGGCTTTCCGTGGCTCTGGGAGCGGGACCTGTCCTGTCCTCCTAAAGGAAGTGGCACCCGGGGCTGCCCCTGTCCCAGCACCCACTGAAGGGGCGATGGCAAATGGGACCCAAACCCTGGCTCCAGAAAAACTCTGGGGAAGCATGGGGACAGGAGGGACAGGGCACGAGCCAGGGGGTCAGGACTGGGTATTTTTTCTCCCTTGGTTTCTGGGGTCACTTCTGAGCATCACCAAAGCCAAGGAGAGATGGAAATCCAGGCACACACAGTCTTGCGCACCCATGAAAGCAGCACGTTCACAAGAGATGCTCCACAAATTGTAATGAACGGGAGAGCTCGGTGCCTTGCGTGCCAGCCGGCGCACACCTACAAAAGCATCTTGTCTTGTGCGTTCAAGGCCAGGCTGGATGGGGCTGTGAGCAACCTGGGATGGTGGGAGGTGTCCCTGCCCATGGCAGGGGGGGGCACTGGATGGGCTTTAAGGTCCCTTCCAACCCAAAACATTTTAGGATTCAAGGACCGTTTTTACTGAAATCCAGGCGAATCCCAGCAGTTTATTTACATTAGTATCTAAAAATATTTGTCCTTTCCTTGCCAGCGTGACACACGCCTTGGCTCTCCGTGTCTCAACAACAAAGGTTTGCTGAACCAGAGCCGCATCCCCGTTAGTATGTACGGCTCATCCCTGCGCCGTGCAGTGCAAATCGCAGGACACGTTGCTCTGGCGGCTGAGCCGTATTTTAATGTTACTGTCACATTGAATATTTGTTGCTTCGAGTCAGTAAATGACAGAGTCATAAAGTGCGGTGATAGCCAGCATCTTAAATGTTTTTGATGCTTAATGCGGATCCTGATATTGAAAATAAACCACACGCATTTAGCACTAATTACATGCAAGCTATGGCAACAGATTTATTTTACAAGTGCTGAACTGTGATCCACAGCTGTAATAACAAGCTGGGGGGAAAAAAAATGCCCAGATGAGTAAATATGGAGTTGTGAAGGTGAACTGAACTTTTGCCTGGCACTCCTCTGGGTAGTTCGGGGGCAGTTCCTGGGGTTTTGGGCTTTGTGAAGTGAATAAGGAGCAAAAAGCTCCTAACAGGGGAGGTCAAAGAGCTGGTGGGGTGTCAGCCGTGCCCCACGGTTACGCTGGGCATGATTAACCCAATGAATCTATAGAGTCATCCGAAGGGCTTGTATGGCAGTGTCACATGTCTGTTAATAAGCTTTAAGCCACAGAGCTGTACGGAGTATTCCTTTAAGAGAATAAACACAAATAGCTTTCCTCTGGGCTCTGTGTTTGGGAGAAATTTATGGCATATGTGAACACTTAAAAGTCATTTTTTTATGTAGGGTCATTGTACCCATTTTGGCGATGGGCTGCAGAAAGCTTTAATGGGAAACGCACCCTCTGAAAGCAGGACTCGTATCTGAAATATTGCATACACCTCCCATGGGAAACAAATACAGGCACTGATTTTTGGTGGGGCTGAGATAAAGATAGATATATAACCTAAATTATATAACATAAAATATATGTGGTGTGGGAAGGAGATCTAATCCTGTGGTGGTTGTGCTGGTGACGGTGCCGGTGGCTCCCAGCTCCTCTGCACAGCTTTGGTGAAGATGCACGCCGGGCTGCCGGCGAGCGTGGTTTTAATTAAAGTATCACAAAGGTCTATACATGCAGCTGACAACAGATATAATTTATCTTGTCAGCTCTCCCCACATCAGAAGTGTATGCTTGGAAGTAATAGTAATAATAATAATAAAAATCAGCCCTGGCTACGATGTGCAGCAAGTTCTCGCTGCTCCCCTGCCTGCGCCTGCCGCTGGGTTGCCATCAGCCGGTGCCATGGGGTGCAATCACCCCACACACCCACCTTCCCGGGGATGGGGAGGCAGGAAAGGTCACCGCTGGGAAAGCTGGAGGAGCGATGTCCAAGCCTGGCAGGTTCAGGGGGTGGGGAGGTTGGTGCTCCGACACGGCGGTGGTCCAGGCTGGTTCCGTGGCTGTGCGTGAGCCCACGGTGCCCAGGGATGGAGGTCTCAGGGAGGCTGAACATGGGGCTGGGTACCAGCCTTGTGCTCTGCCCAGCTGGACCCCTCTCCCCCAGCCCACGCTGGGGCAGGCGATGCGGTAAAGGATGTGTTTTTCATAGAATCCCAGAATGGTTTGGGTTGGAAAGGACCTTAAAGCCCATCGAGTTTCCCCCCCTGCCATGGGCAGGGACACCTCCCACCAGCCCAGGTTGCTCAGAGCCTCATCCAGCCTGGCCTTGAGCCCCCCCAGTGCCAAGGACCATGCACACGTGCTTCTTGCTGGGGGACACACCTTGGTCCCCCTGGACTCAGCGATGTATGGTCATCTTTAAAAGTAGTGATTAAAACACGCAAAGTAATTTAGGGCAATTTAGTGAGTGCCTTTTGATGCATCTGGGAGCAAAAAGAACAAAGCTCCAGCAGGGATCTCTGACACCCAACCGCTTGGTTTTGGTTTCTTTTCCTTTACAATGAAGAAGATAAACACCTCCCTTCCTTACTGCCTCTGGAAAGTTTTAGAAACAAAATGCTGATCGAACTTCCAGATGTAATTTCCAGCGGGAGCAGGAGGATGAACCCCAGGGCTCTGGGGCTGGGATCCCCATGGGCTCTTCCCCAAACACCCCATCAACGCGGGGCGGTGGCAGCTCCATCCCATTTCCCTCTTTACCGGCCTCATTCCCCTCTTCCCCTGCCTCTGTCACCTCCTCCCCTGCCAGCTCCAGCCCCGACAGCAATTATCATGCAAACCAGCACCTCGCAGCCTCGTTAGTGCCTTTCAAACCTCAAATTCCTTGAAGTTCTGAGGATTTAAAAAATACCGATAGCCATTAGCGGCGTGTTTTGCCGCGACACAAATGCAACGTTCTGGACTGGAACGTGCTGGAAACGTCGGCGTGTCGGGAGTGTTTACACGGCTGTTGTGAAAAACACCGCTGTGCTAATATCTGCCTGTTCCTTAAATTCTGTTAGCAGTTGTAAGACAGCCGGATCCCACCCATGGGAGCGTGTGCCCTCATGAAACACAATTACAATGAGAATATCTCATTATCTCATTGGCTTTAGCTTACTCTTCTGTTACCATGGTTTCAAATACACAGAGGAGCCCGAAACTAAGAGCGCTGCTAACAAAGAACATCTCCTTGTACAATGACATCAGATCGTGTTCGACAGAATAGACTTAATTAAATACCCCCCGACATAGGGCAAAATACAGAAGTTGTGGATACTTTTAAAAAACGGCATCTCCCGAGTGTTGTGTGCGGCTGGAAAGCTCCGCCAAGGACCGACCCATCGGCTGGAGCATCAAACGCCCGGACATCGTTGTGGAGATAAAATTGTTTATACAATTATCTCTCTCCCCGCCCTGAGCCCTCTCCCACCTCTCCGTGCTCCCTCCCCTCCTCCTGACCATGGCACTGCCCCGACCCGTGTGTGCGATGCTGAGTGACTCCGGTGGATGCTCCGCAGAGGATGGCAGGATGCGGGTGCCATCGACCCAGCCAGGTTCCACGCCACCCCAGCCCCACGCTCATTTGACCTTTTTTCCCCTTGTTTTTGCACCAGCAGCGATCTGGTCCCCAGGGAAGGGCAGAGATACCCGGACCCCCCGTCTGGCCGGTCCCACTACCCGTGCAGCTCAGCTCTGGGTTTCCAGTGACGGCATTAAAAATTCCACAAATCATTTATTTACCCTGGAGTATATCTGGTGACATAATGTGACAATAATGACATCCCCAGTGGTGTTAATTGATTTTGTCCTGGTGGAGAGGGTAATTTGGCGTCCACAGCAGCTTCTAGATCACGGACTTACTGATTGTCTTCCAAGGTAATATTACTGTTAATGAAGAGAAAACATGCTTTCCTCTTTAAAAGACAGAATGCTAATTATGACAGACAATAGAGAGTCAGGGGTCATTTATTATTTTTAAATACAGCGCTAATGCTAAATGACTGGCATGGAAGTGCAAAACGACTGTAAATTAATAAGTGCGATTCCTAGCTCATAAAATCCAATGTCACTATGAAATAAAAAGAAGAGCATTCATGAAATATTCTAACCATCTGAATACTTGAAGGTGTGAATAATTAACATCCAGAAGTTAACATCCACTTGCTTGTAAAAGGTCTGATTAAAAGCAGTGTTCATCATCCACCCAACTATCACAGCTCATTGGGTCAACATCTCCTAATTAATGATTTCTTATTAGAGAGATAAAAATGCATTTTCTCTGGATAATTATTTTTTTAAAAGGAAGGACTTTTTTCAGTGTAACACGTGGAATAATTAAAACTCATTTAATGGGGATGAGCCTCGCTGGGCTGCTAAGGGAGGTGTTGGCGTGGGCACTGCCCTGTGACCCCGCTGGGTGTTGGTGAGGTCCCTGGGCAGATGGTTCACCTGGAGTCTCCTGCTCAGAGCTGAGCTTTGCTAAAACCCAATCTCAGAAGTCCGTATTTTCATCTTTCCCAGAAAATACCACCCTGGCAGCACCCAAAGTCACAACCAGCTCTGGCTGATGCTGCAGCAACCTCTATCTGGTCTCCTTCTAAGGGTGACCCAAACCTGGACCCCAGAAAGGGAGAGGACCCCCATGGCAGGGCAGGAGAAAGGTTCTTCTGCTGCTTTGGGTCAGTTCCTGCTTTCTGTCCCAACCTTTGATAACAGAAGCTGGTGGAGATAACGTACCATGTGTCCTCCATCACATGGGGAGCTGCTCTTTGGCTACAGATGGTGGGTTTGTGGGATGAACCCAAGTGATGTTCAGGAGATGCAAAGGGGAGGTAGGACATTGTGTAGTCATCCTCTGGTTCTGCTTCTTTAAGTTGCCATCACAAGAACATGCACTTCTAGAGACCATCCATCTCAAAAGCATGACAGTGAGCACCCAGTTAGAGCAGGATGGGAGACGAGCCAGTCAGGGTTTCAGCAGTAACCGAACACAGATCGGTCTCTTTTGCTATCTGCACGTCATTTCCATTGGTATGAATGAAGCGTTCACTGAATTCAGTGGAAGGGAGCTGACCTTCATTGCTCTTTGTTGGAAAACTTTGAAAAATTCATTCTAGGCCATGGTCGGAGGTGTCACCCTAACCTTGCTCTCGCTCTGCCTCTCCCCTTCCCGTCTCATCCGGGCTTGTGCTTCATGTGCGGAACCACAGCTCCCCTGGTGCTGCCAGCCCTGGACCTTGCAGAACCTGGGGTCCAGCTGCCCCACCTTCACAAGGCTGATTTTTCACCCCAACCAGTTTAGAATATAAAATGTCCTTATTTTTTAATTTGAATTTTAGAAGCGCTCCTGGACACATTTTTTTGACCATTTTACTGGTTTTTTTTTCATAGGAATGAAAGATACTTTTTTCTTTTTGGTCTGTTTTAACCTCAGCAGCTGAATTTGTCTATTTACTTGGCTCCAGCATAAAGAATTAGCATCACTTAAATCTCGGGATCACCACTGAGGTGCAGTTTTCTTGACTTCTACTCCTTGTGCAGCTAGATTTATATGAATAATTTATTTTAAAAAATAATTTCATTAAATGGCTTCAGGGATGGGTTTAGTTCTTGGGATCTGCGTTTAAGGACAGTGGTTATAACACTATACAGTGTACCCTTGATACAGAAATAACCCGCTTTTTAAAAAAATGAAGAAAAATACCCTATAAATTAGGAGCATTGGTCACTAGGTTATTGGGAACTATGTCAATCTGCATGTTGAAAGGTGGGAGGAAATACTCTTTCAGTGCATTAAAAATCATCAAAGCCACAGGTAATGGGCTGACGGTATTTTCTGGGGACA
Organism: Pterocles gutturalis; assembly: GCF_000699245.1. Taxonomy (NCBI): domain Eukaryota; kingdom Metazoa; phylum Chordata; class Aves; order Pterocliformes; family Pteroclidae; genus Pterocles; species Pterocles gutturalis. The sequence goes on along the minus strand of NW_010106502.1, from coordinate 3,045 downwards.
GATCAGCCAATACTGGGATCACAGGAGCAGCATGGGGTTTTGAAGGAGTTGGTCACTGGCTGGTGTTGCTTCACTTTCTCATTTTCTTGGAGATAGGGGTTAGCACTGGAAGTGGGAACAGACACCCAATCCCAGTGCTCCCAGTTGCATATCGCATCCATCCTTTCTGGTGTCCAGCTTTTTCCATCAATGCACACATCGTGGTGGCTCCACTCAACGTGTCTGCTCTGGGGGGTCATTGCTGGGAGGAATGAATAGCGCTGGTCTGCAGAGCACCCAGTGAGCCCATGTCCATTGGGTTGGGCAACCCAGCAGGAGTGGGGCCAGCTGCTGCCTGCACAGCCACGGGAGGCTGGACACCACGGCACCGAGGAGGTCCACCTTGCTGGACCAGGAGAGGAGAACCAAGAGGGTTTCACCAGGGGAGCACCAGCACCCGTGGGTTTCGCTGTACCCTCAAACCAGCCAGTGTCACCCACGATACTCGCTGGAGCAAGCGATCAGGGGAAAATTAATTGTGGTAGACATCATAATTCAGGTCTGAACCCCCCAGGGGAGGGACGTGCTGTTTTTGTCACGGTGGTGGTGGCACATAAACAACAACAAAGAACTCTGATGACAGCACAGTCCCCAAAGTTGGGGGGGTTGGTTCTAATTTCCTTTTAAACACTTTCTAAGCACTGACCTGCATTAAAAGCATCTCCTGGTGCTCATTTGCATTTGAAGAAGTGAAGTTCAAGCTCTTAAAACTCCGAATTCTGCATGAAGTGGGGGCTGAAGAACCAATATTTACACAGGGTTCATTTTGGTGACTAAATGGCGTTTTAGCTCTTGTTCTAACGAGGGAGCGGCGCACGCCGCCCGGCTGCTTTTGACTGGCTCTAATGATCTGGAGGTGTGGCTATGCTTTAATGATATGCTTTAATAATTTATCAATAGAGTTTGTAAGTGCTAATTTGCACTTTTAGGTGCACGTTCTCCTTTTGAAGCCGTCATACAACCCCCCATTAATGTTAATGGGGATTGTGCTCACATTAAAAGGAGATGATACCCCTTAGGTGTTTAACATCTGACTTATCTCGGTCTGAAATTGCATGGCTGAATGTCACTTCTTTCATTTATTGAGATGGCTTTTTGTTGCACTGTCACCACATGAGTGCAAAGACAAAGACTACTTCAAGAGCGAAAAAAAAAAAGGGAAGTGGTAAGTCAGTGCACCAGCCTTGGCTTCCTAGTCTTGGGCTTAAATCTAGTTCCAGCACAAGGTGAAGCGAGGTTGGCGATAGATCAGCTCCACTGAGATGTTCGCCACCAAAGGTGATGGCCACGTGGCCACAGGAGCTACTGAGGTGTACGCAGGAGGTTAATTTGCGCCCAGGAAAAAGTAGCAGACCAATAGTCTAGAAGACACATTTCCCCCATCGCTAAGTGTCTAAGAGAGACTCTAATCGGTTCTGGGGGCAATTTTTGTGAGAGCATCAAATGCTAGCGTTTATGAATTGATGTCTAATTAACGGGAGGTAGGTGAAGGCGCGTATTTATCTCCTGACTTAACAAATCACTTCAGCAGAAATGTAAACCCTATTTACTTCACTGAAATTCATTGGGTTAAACTAGAGATTTAAAGACCAATGCAGCAAGTTCTCACCTCTTAACCCTCTACTAAGCCCACACCTACCAATAACTGGGATTTTGGAAGATAAAGTGAGAAATGGGGATCGATGACTGCTGGCAGGTTGACAGTGACTATTTTCATAGAATCACAGAATGGTTTGGGTTGGAAGGGACCTTAAAGCCCATCCAGTGCCACCCCCTGCCATGGGCAGGGACACCTCCCACTAGCCCAGGCTGCTCAAAGCCTCATCCAACCCAGCCACCAACATCTCCAGTTGATGAACTTCTTCATGTCTGCAGCAGGAAAAGTGCCCTACAGCGAGGGGTCCTGGGGTCCCAGCATGACCCCCCTCTGCCCACCCAACCCTGGAGACCTCCCGGTGCACCACAGGGATGTCATGGGGACAGCTGCCCGCGGAGCAGGGCTGGCGATGGAGCGGGATGGGTTTGTATCGCGCAGGTGCTTGGTATTCATCTGCATAGCTTTCTACGCTCGTCCACACGCCGGCTGGAAAATCTAATGAATGCCTTACATGTTAATCACGAGAGAGACAGAGCAGGCAGGACGCGCCGGCTGATGAATTATGCATCCTGCCCCACCTGGGAGTTCATATTTACCATATCGTGCTGAAATCCATTAGGAAGAACAAACATTGTATTTACCCGACAAGCTGCAAGCCTGTCCATTTGCAGGGTTGGCCGCGAGGAGCAGGGATGCGGGAGCTGCCAGGGCGAGCCGGGCTCTGAAATGCACGGTGCATCGGTGTGAGCACCTCCGGGGATGTTTTCGGGCGGGTGCACAGCACCAGCCTCCTGGAAAATCCTCGGTGGCACATGTGGGAAACCCCCAGGGTGGGATTTCTGGGAGATAACTGACCGCAGCCCGATGGGCAGGGAGGAGGCTGAGCATCTGCAGCAACTGTGCAGGGCTGAGACCTGGGGCTGCACCCGAGCTGCTGCATCCTTGCTTCCAGCATCCCTTTGTGATCACTGGGACTCTCCGTCTGCCCCATCTCCCTCCGCATTTTTTCACCTTCTGCTGCTTTCCCTTCATGGTTGCTTTGAAAATTCTGTCTT
>NW_010106502.1:0-308 GCF_000699245.1 Pterocles gutturalis | reverse complement strand
AATCGTTAGAGAACCTCCTTTAAGATAAATTTTCATTTTTCCCTGGGGGATGTAAGAGATGTCCAGCCGATGGCTTGGTCCTGCAAACCGCTTGTGTGAGTGCATTGCTCACTCGGAACCAGCTTGGAGTTGTGCTTATTTTCACCTCATCCCACCCAACACCTCCGCTGGGTTTGCTCAGGTTCCTTGGGGAAGCAGAAGCAGATGCGTGGTGTTGGAGTAGCCCAGAGGCCAGGCACTTCCCAAGGGATGAAAACCAAACCCAAAAGTTTTATATATTTGTATAAACATATATTTATACATTATAT
>NW_010106501.1:0-4015 GCF_000699245.1 Pterocles gutturalis | reverse complement strand
GGGGGGGCTGCCCCTGTCCCGCGCATCGGAGCCGGGCTTGATATTTAATCCGTCTCTCTTTGGACAAAGACCCATCTTTTCCACCACGGAGAAACGCCGTTGAAATGTGGCTACCCTTTAGGGTTACGTCCCAAACCGGGACCCGAGAGCTTGAAAGATGCTTGCCAGGTCCTCTTCTAACCTGAACAAAAAGGATCTGGGAGGGGGAAAATCGCTTTTTTTTTCCCTCCCGACAAAGAATTCCTAATCATTTCATCTCGGGCGTGAATTTTTATTCCCGTGTCCACTCAGGATATTGAAATCGATCGCTGCAATATTTAATACATTACAGTCTTAGAGTCCTCTCCCTGTAAGATTGGGTTTATTTGTTGTCTGACTACGTCCCCTCCTATAATAGTTCATTCTGTACATTTGTCTGCGGTGTAAAATAACGATAGTCTTAATTAAATACACATTCATTAAAGGCTGTGGTCAGTTTTCTAATTATGTGAAAAATCAAAGCTTGGGTAAATAAAGGTATATTAACAGAATAAACTCCCAATAAATTCGCAGGCACTTGATCAACAAACTCAACATATATCTGAGGGTATAACTACAACATTAGAACTAACTATTTTTTAATTATGTGAGGTTTATATAATGTACCCTTCATTTTTTGTTTAACTTTCCTATAGTGACCTGTCCCATAACCTTGTAATCCACTGTGGGATATTTCTTTCTGGCCTTTCCTTTTGTTATGCCCCACAGGTTTCCAGCTTAGATGCCTTTTTTTCTTTTTTCTCTTGGTAAATGCGTGTTTAAAAAATATTTGACCTGTTCGACTTAGAGACGTGCATAGACATCTGTAGATTGGGTTAGCCTTAGAGTTTCTGCGTAATTTCTTGATCTTCCTAAAGCCACACCTGAAAATTAAAGTTAATAGTCCTTCAATGTTGGGGAAATTCCTACATTAGCAGCGTTTGCAAATGTCGACGACTCCGGCGTATGAGGTTGGTTTTTTTTTAATGTACATAAATATATAGTTTTATGATCTCTTTGGGAGCTGATCCTCGATTCTATAAAATGTCCCAGCACAACCGAGTTTTTGCCACCCCGTCTTGCTACGGCTGCAGGTCGCTGGACATCCCCTGGGAAAAACAGGGAAAACCCTGAAGTACCTGCAGCACCTTGATAGAGAGCATGAACCAGGGAGCGGGCTCGGTGCCTTTGCTTTTCCCGCTTCCCTGGGAGCTGGAGAGGCTCCTGGAAAACGCTGTTGCCCAGGTCAGAGTCAGAGGGAAGCAGGCTCCAGCCTGTTGTCATAGACCAACTCTCCTCTCCGGGAAGAAGCTAGTTGGTTTTTTTTTTTTTCAGGCGTGATCTTTGCAGGTACTGGTGAGCAAAAGCATTGCAAAATAAAGATAAAAGAGGAGCAAGTGCGCTGCTACTTTTTCACACCGGTCAGCAGAGAGGGAGAGGGTCTTTTTCTCGGCGGTGCCTGCGAGGAACCTCTAAGCACCTTTGCGGGCAGAGCCAGTTAATCTTCAATTTAAAACCTTTTTTCTTTCAGCACCAAGCATTTATCTTCAGGAGCCTTGGGCTGGTAGAGATGCAGAAATGTTAACCCGTATCATGTCTATGCAAAGCTATTAACGCTATCGATTCTTAACTTTCTCAGTGAAGACAAATTTACCATATGTCGATGTGTAAACACTTTGGAATAAAATTAAAACCAGCTCTGTGCAATTGTCACTGTGCTTGATTCTAATACAAACTATCAGATGTTTATGTAGTTCGTCTTTCTAAATGATCAGATGCCATCGACGTTGCTAAACCAAATACAAGCATTAAATTTGGTCTGGAAGGCGGTTTGGCTTTGCAGGTTTTGTGAAGCCAGAGCAGCTCGCACGAAGCTGCAGCAAAATGATCTTGCAATTTGTGCCGGCGTTGGGGCTGGGAGCCCCTGAACTCTCAATTACCCTTCGGAGCTTTTTCCTAAACCCGATGTCATCCGTCTCCTGCGGAAAGCGGGAGGAACAAATGCAGCACCGCAGGCGCTGGCGGAGGAGCCGGGCTCCGCGCTGGACTTTCCACGGGAACCCTCGCCGCATCTGTGCGCTGGTGTTTACAGAGAGGGGGAGGGAAGAGAAGGGAGGGAGAAAGGGAGGGAGAAAGGGAGAAAGGCCTCGGGAAAGACAGAAGTCTCTTTTAAGTCCACTGATGAGGAATTGCTGCCGGGTATCATCCTTTTTGCCCCACGAGCAGTGCAAACACGTATAAAGATTCCCAGCTTTCAGGTGTGTTTTAAGAAGTTCACCTACTTTCAAGCCTCTTTAAGAAGCTCGCTTTTCCGGCACGGAACAAATACCACCAAGTGCTCTGCGTGGAGAACAAGAGATATCAACGATTATCTGGAGAGCCTTTCTATTTATTGGCCTCTACGCAACCAGATAGGGAAATACAAATGTTACGGACTCGATGAATGGCAGGGCTTGTGTAGAATTAATACATTTTACAGGCCCCTTTACGGGAGACGGATACAGAAATCATAATGGAATTAATGAGATTTTACTAGCAAAATTTGTAAACCCCAGGTAACCATTTATAAACTTCCCCTGAAACGTAAGAGAAACTCCGACATCACAGCCAGGGAGATCTGACATTATTTTATAGCGCGTATTAAACGCTGTTCTCCCTTTTCTTCTACCACATAATTTAGAATGAACATCTTTTTCCCTCCGGCGAACTTAGCCAGATTTTGACGGGGACGATTATGTCATAGTGGGAAACAACCTGAAAATCCTTCTGGTTATAATGTGCTACTTCAAACATCCGCAGCAGACACAGTAAAGTTTTTCAAATGGTCTGGAAAACTGTACACGGAATAGCACGTTATCGCTATTTACTCTTACACAAACAGTCATGTCCACGTAAATGGAAACTGTAATTTCCAAAAGCGAGCAACCCCCCCCTTTTTTTTTTTTCGCCTTTTTAATTTTTTTTTTCCACGCAGTTCACTAGATAGTATTTCTGGGTTTGCTATTGTCTCAGGCAGTTTACCCCTGAATCCCGGGAATACAAAAGCATTGCGGGTAAATATGAAACATATGTTCGCACAGGTTATGTGGCAGTTTTAACACTCGCAGCCCCATTCACACGCATTTCCACAAACGCACAGACTCTGCAAACCCCAGCAAACGCTCTGCTGCCGGCTGCTCGGGCAGGAGGTGGTCCAACAGAGCAGGGCTTTTGCCCGGAGAACAGCAACAAGCCAAATCCGGAGGCCGGGGAGGGTGTCCCCTGAGCAGAGCCGTGCCCCAGCCAGTGAGGGGGGGGCCGGCCGGACCCGCCGCTCTGTCGGTGCGGCAGCGCCGGGCTTGGCCATAAGCACGGCTTTTCCATGGCTCTGTTTGTTTGTTAGTTTATTTATTTTGCCCGGGAAGGCAGAGAAAGGGGAATGACAGGATGAAATACGAAGATGTGAAGTGACCCGAGTGGCAGCTGAAGGCGAGGGGTTTAGCCGGGACGTATTTCCCAGCTAAACTCTCCGCTGCTCTTTGGGGAAAACCAAATGCAGGTTGATAGAAACATCCTGTTTCGAGGGAAATGGACTGCACAACCCTATCTAGCTGCTCCGACACTACTAATCACCCTGGAAAAGCACTGCGAGCTCAAGTCCCGATGAAGAGGTAGCCCTACATCTGACACGTTCGCAATCCAACCCCGGCCCTGATGGGAGTTTGGAAAATCGCTGCTCTTCGAGGGGCAGGGCTGGGAGTGCGGCGGCCCCTCCGCAGTTCGGCCCCGCCGGGAGACCCGCGACGTCCTCTGCCTGCAGAAGGGGCGAGCCGAGGAGCGGAAGTCAACAGATGTGGGCTGTACAGAAATCCGTGAAACAAGTGCTTTAAACCCAGGGGGATTTCTCCTAATAGCGAAATCAGAGTGGGAGAGATTTCAGGAAAGAGAATAGCCCAATATAAGTTTCTAGAGTGGAATTTACATTTCATCGCGATTTGTATTTTATAATATGCAGGCA
>NW_010106500.1:0-45940 GCF_000699245.1 Pterocles gutturalis | reverse complement strand
ATATGATATGATATGATATGATATGATTGTTCCCCACTTCCAGCATCTTTCCTCCAGGGAGGATCTTCACCCTTTTCTTTCCACCTTTCTTCTTTCTGAGACTACTTCTTCCTTTTAGGAACCTTTATTTTCCATCTCCTCTTCTTTCTGGGCCCCCAACCCCTAGTTTTCCCAATCTAAACATCCTTGTACTGAAGCACAGCAGTTGCTAGTACAATCTCATGTCTCTTTATTAATTGGAGGACACAAGGTATGCCACTTTTGCTTAGTCTGGGTGTTGTAAAAATTTACAACCTGTATCAGTTGCAGGTAACAAGCAGCAGACAGTGCAAAAGTTCAATTTTGGACATTCCCATGCTCCCACAGGTCCCTGCAGTTGTGTACCTCCTGCTAGTATTTCACAGTTTAAGCTATTGGTTTTGCTGTTTGCAAAATGGCATATAAGTATCTGACATTTGCTTCTGCTGGCAGCTGTGTTTCTACAGCAAAGTTACTGTGAGGGCAGAGAATACAATGGAAAGGCTTCAACCTCTGCAGGTAGAAGCACTTAAGCTTATTCTTTTGTTCAGAACAACACCTTTCTGATGGAGCAGTAGTGGTCTTGTCCTGCTGGCTTCTTCTCAGAGGTGCCCAACCTCGGCCATTGTTTTTGTGTTGTAAATCATAGTAAAAGCCTTGACTAAACCTCACTCCAGTTGATATCAGAATACTCCAGATTTCATGCATAAAACCAGCCGTCTTGGTTTATTTTTTCAGCTAAGATTGTGTAAAAGGACATTATAGTGATATCTCACACAACTAAGACTTCACTGTTGCTGCATTGCACTCAGTACTGTAAAAAAAATATGCTTGTTCTCTCTCAGGTATGGTGACAATTAATGCTTCATCACGTCTGAAAAATAGCAAAAGAGTGTTTTATAATGCCGAAGACTGAACCATTTGTGTTTTGAGTTACATTCTGTTTGTTAGCTTACCTTCTACTGGAGTGACTCTCCAAGCCAGAGGTCTCCTTAAAACATGTAATCACTCAATATAAAACACACAATTTAAAAAAAATTCAAGATAAACCAGATCATCTACTTTGAAAGGAAAAAGTACATGTGAAAGAATACCCTTTTGCTTTTTCCAGCTTGTCTCATATAGTACTGTGTATCTTAGCTCTGACAAAGATTCCTCAGAAGCCCGTGTCCACAAGCCACATATCCATAAGCCACAGGTCCATAACATATCCCATATCACAACAGTACAAAGTAACAGTAATTGTTATCTCTCTTGTACAATTTTGTGTTACAATAGTGTTAAGCATTGAGATCTTACAAATATCTCAATCTTTGTAATCCATCAACAAAAGAGGAAAAAATCAATGATACAACTTCTATCAACTCTATATATACAATTCTAAATAGTTGTACAAGAATACAGAGAATGTACTCATTTCTGTGTTTATACTTTAGTCAAAAATATGCAAAATCAGTTTCCAGTAAAAGTGCAGTTTTAATACCTCCAATTTGATGGCAGACTACTTTCCTAAGTATTGATGCTTTTCCCCTGGTCTATTTTATAGCTCATGCTGAGTTTCAACCTCTTGCATCTTTACTGTTATTAACTTCATTCAGTTAGTTTAAAGCTAGCTCAGGCATTTCTACACGGGTTTCAGTCTTCTTTTTGGCTCAGTAGGCATGTTTTGGAGGCCTGACATAAAATTGCAACCTTAGGCACTGTGGTTTTATTTTGCCAGTGTAACTTTCCAAAATTTGTTAAAAATATACCTGTAAATTGAAAAGCAAAGCAGAGTCAAACATTTGATCATAGGATTACTATAAAATCATGTGCTTCCCTTCCAGGGTCAAAGCACTGAGCTGGCGTTGTTGTGGAACATATATAGAATTATTATCAGTTGCTGATAGTTTGCTCTTATGTTTTTTACTAGTGAGGAACTAGGATTTCCTTTAAATTTTCTTTTTCACAGCTGAGCTAGGAGGCTTCCAATGTGCTGCCTTATTGATTGTTTGAGAAGAAATAAGTCAACATATTACAGTTAACATTAATGCCCAGTATTAGTTGAACAGAAAATCCGAGGCCTCTGCATATAAACTCACAATGGACAGATAAATATTTATAATGAATACTCACATGAATTGTGCCTACTTTAGTGTTATCTGAAATCGATGTGCACTCTGAAGTTTTTGATCTACTTTATGCTGGTTAATTTTCTGACGTTAGCCAACTCCAGGTCATCTGCTAAAATATGACACCTATGCAGTTGGCACACACTGTCTATTTTTTTTCTATTACCCTTTTCTTTAAGAAAGAATTTCACAAGAGAATCACTAAGCTGCATTTCAGACACTGGTCAGACACATGTTGCTTTAAGAAATCAGGCACAGTTTCAACAAACTATTTTTAGATTTCTCTCTAAAAATGTAATTATGCTGAAGCAATGAATTACTTGGGATTTTTTCTCCAATATACAAGCACTTATTCTGTTGTCATGTCACTCTATTATCACGGATCAAAATTTAGAGAGGGATGTTACTGCATGTGACCCATTTTTGATACAAAGAAAATTGTAAATAGATTGCTCATATTTCTATTCTGTGGTATCATAGTCTTTAAATTGACTTTCTTTTAATTTCTTTCAGGTTCTTCAGTGAGCAGTGGAAGAGCTAGCAGTTACAACACTTGTGCAGTTGACCCCCCTGAAATCAATAGATCAATAGTCATCAGAATGAATTTGTGTGTTGGCTCTAAGTGTGTAAATACACAAATCTGTAATGCTAAGTTGTAGGTTTATGGTACCTTTATACATTTATAATATAAAAAGTTTTGTCATATGTACAATGTGTGTTTCTAAAACCCCTTAATTTTCTCTAGTTTTTCTCCACCAAAACCCTGAACATGTAACTAGTCTATTTGGTTAAAGCTTCCCAAGCTAACCACCGTACTCCTTGAAGTAATGCTTTAATACAGAAACTTGAAAAGTCTCATCAGCTCTTTCTGCATTATTTCATTATTTCACAATTTGTTGTTCATCTTTAAGTGAAGAGATATTTCTGACAGGCTATGGCTCTTTAGCTGAACAGCTAGTTATAAGGATCAGCTGCTTAGTATCCCCGTGAAAGAAACAAAACAAATCATATTTACTTAAATCAGAAATATTCTGTGAGAAAATGGAGAATTTAAGTACAATAATGAGGATTTTTTTTCCCCCTCACAATTAATGGCATAATCCTTCCAATTAATTTATGTTATGCTTCTTTTTTCAAAGCTATTGTGTCTTGTAGACCAAATACTTCTCTTTCATACAGAAGAAATCAAACTAGATTTACAGTGATCATTACAAACATGTCCCAGGTTGGGAAATTAGTCCTTAGAAAAGAATGTGTACGGGAATCATCTGAACTATAGTTCCATGAGGTACAACCATTTGAACATGGATGAATATAGACCCAAAATTTGAAATAAGTTGACTTTCATTTGAAATAATGCTTGCTTGAATTGCTGATGACAAAAGATTTTTCTATGCTGTTTTCCTCTGTCGATGATTATAGAATGTTTGCCTCTAGCTGCAAGCTCAACATTTAACAAAATACATCTAAAACAAATCTATGCAATTTTGAAATCAAGACACCAGCTGTCTTATGCATACATAATTGCTTCTGGTGAGTCTAAAAAAGGCATATATTTTGTGCTCTTTTCCAGGCACCTCATGGCTTGCTGTGTTGTCTCTCCAACTGATATTGAGGTGGTTAAGGTCCCCCCATGAGGCCCAGGGCTTGTGAACATGAGGCTGCTCCTATCTGTCTCTAGAGAGCCTCATCCACTTGGTCTTACTGGACTGTCACCTGTCCTGACCCATAAACTCTTGGTCGGCTCCTCATCCATCCCCACACAGAGCTCCATGCATTCCAGCTGGTCACTGACAGAGAGGGCAACACCTCCTCCTTGTCTTTGGAACCCCAAAGTTTGCTTTTTGAGAACATTAGCAGGGCTAAACCCGAAGTGTTTTAATACTTGTGGAAGAAGAAACAGCACAAACAGATATAGAAATGTCTATACATATATATACACACATGCACTTATGTTTAAAAGCAAACCTCAAAGAGGGATTCTCAGGTGGTGTAAAGTCAGTGGCAGAGGGAATTGTGATTAGCTAAGACAAAACTTGAAGAACTTATTTGACTAGCAATATTAAATGAAAAAAAATTGAATACATTTAATGACGGCAAGATAAAATTTCTCAGTAATTTTTTTTACGTGATAGTTTATAAGTATTTTGCATACTTATAGACAAATAATATGTTCCTCTGATTTGATGTGAGCAACTGTTGAACAGCAGTATAAATTGAATGCATAAACAGAATAAACAGTGTTTTTTCCCTATGCTTATTATGGCCAAATATTTCTTCAGACACTGTTCATTTACTCTCCGTTCTTTTTTCTTCAGTGCCTGAGGATGAGCTTAATTGTGGACTTGAAGCATATGGCTATGAACTGGGGAGGTAGGCTTTCACTGAAATATACTGTGCATACAAAAAGAGTATATACAAAAAAAAAGGAGGAAGTATAATTGTTGAAAAGTTAGTAGCTTGCATATTGAAGTTATAGCACTTGCTGTGCTGTGCTGTAAAAAAATGAAGTGTGAGTCCACAGTGCATAAAAAGGAACTTCAAAAGGAAATAGCTGGATTACCTATGTGAGGTAAGTAAGCAGAATTTAGTTCCTACTGGGAAATGACTTTCTGAAGTTTACAGAGCTATGTCTCCATGAAGAATGTGACATTTGTTGATATTGCCTAAGGTCTGAAGATCAAACATTTGCTGGATTTGTATAAGCACTTATCATTTTCAAACAATTGCTTCTGTCCTGAGCTCAATATCTTATGCTTAACTAAGACATATACACTGGAAAAGTTCAAAGTTTGATTAGGAGACAACAGCAAAATGTAGGATCCAATAACATGTTCTTTTAGCATCATGTTTTATTTTTAATTTGAACTTGTTTGACTGCAAATTCCAGTCACTGGTCATCGTTACATGACCTCTGTAAGCAATCACCACCAGATTTTAGAGACAATTTGCACTGTGGAGGAGGCGTCAGCAGAATGGCAACTCCACGCCAAGAACATTCAGAAGTGTCAAATAATAATGACAAACCCAGGTTACCTACATTCACTTTAGTTTATGAATACTGAACATAATGATTAATGTTCAGCACAATATTAACCTAACATTTTTATGTCAGTAAAACTAATCATCAGTTAGGAGATACATGCCTGTATGTCCCCTTTGTTACACTGAGAGAATTGAGGAGCATGGTGAAGGCTTTTGAAATGTAGTCTCCCCGTAACTATTCAAAGTGTGCTAAGGTTTTGGAAACAGCTCGTGTCCAAACTTCCCCAGATGTACAGAAGAATTGAACAACAGATAAATGGCTTAGCAATAAAGAATGGATTATAAGCAGCAATTTTCTATGTTAAAATTAGGGATTTATTCCAGAAGCAGAATAAGTTGAGTTTGGAAAGTGATAGTAATTGACTGGTTAAACTGAAATCATACTATTAGAGCTTGGGAAGGGGTAGCATCCATGTTCACTTAGTGGCAGCTGAATGCTGAAATGATATATTTTTTGTACTAATCCATCTGTTGTAAGGTTTTATATTGTATTTCTTTCAATTTAATGTATTTTGTGTACACCTTTTGTAGAACTTTCATTGACAATGCTGTGATATTTAAAATTCATATTTCTTGAAAGAATTTGAAAGCTGCTGAATGGTTACTGCTATGGGCTTTTGCCTCTGGCTGCTTTTCTACAGAGAGTACACAGGGAATGTATTTTCTTCTGTTGTTGTTGCCATGAAGACTAAAACCCTACCTTTTATTCAGTAAAAGCTAGGACCTTTTGTTCATTAAAAGCTAAGTAATGCAAGCTCAGAATAAAAGTTAACAGTTGGCAGGGAAGTATTCTACATGCATTTTTACATTGTAAAGAAAAGACCTTATTATTTCAGGCTCAGCAGTATTTTAGGCTTGGTTCTTATCTTAGTTATATTAATGTAAGCTTACTCTGGATAAGACCATAGTTAATATACTGCTTATTTCATAAAGTACTCTGTTGGTCGTTGCCTTGTTTTATTCCTCACTTTCATACTGATTTACAGAAGAAAAAAAGTCTTTCTGCAAAAGTGAACTTTTTCTGCTTTTTTAAACAAATACATTCTTTTACTGCAGTTGTCTTAAAGGTATTCGGAGCAGTGCTTAGTTAGCGGCCAGCTCTCTTCAGTATAGATTGATATGATAATGTTATTTATGTACACTTCTGCTAGAAGTTTAAGGTAGTTGAAGAAGAAAAATATGTCAGAAAGAGCAGTGTAAGAGGAACAGAAGAGCAGGGAACTGTGACAACCAGCTGGAGGTGATACAGTAGGAAAGATTAAGTATATGTGAGAGGTTACATAAGACAACTAGAGAGTTCTGAGCAGAACAGAAAAATGATAGGTAATAGACATTGTCACACATCTAGTGTTAAATTTTCAACATATTGTGAATTGGGTAATCTGTAAGAGGTGTTAAAAACTCCTCAGGACTTTTAGGACAATGTTATGATCTCGGAAGATTAGAGTTAGGATTTTTGATCTCTTTGTGTTAACAGGACTCCTTTCACACGTTGCCTTGCCCAAGATGGTTTTTAGGAGTCAAATTTGTGAAAAGATCATTATTTTTGTTTAGCTTCAGCAACTAGTAGGGCAAGGGATATAATTAAATGTAATTACTATACTAATATAAGATACAATGTTCAAGAGGACACTGCAGTATCTTCTGCTATGCGGGGAAACTAAATTATGTAAGAGAGGGCCAAGAGGAGAGAAGGGCCAAGAGCAGTTAGGATTTAAAGATGAGAATGTTGTCTTCTGATTTTGTTTATTGTGTTTCTGCCAAGGTTATAACTTGAACTGCTGCTGTGAGTCTTCCTTTGGAAGCACTTAAAATATCTCTAGTATACTCCTATTGTTGATGTGTACACCTGAGTTAGATAGCTAGCATAGTCCAAAGCAAATGGTGTGAGAACTTGCAATACGTTGTATTCGTGGCCTAGGTCAGGAGCCAGAAGATCATGTGAAAGACTAGAAAGAAATAGTCTAATCTTACGGTTTTGAAACCACCTGAGTGAAATTTCTTTCAATTAAAATAAGTTATATGCTTATACAAGACACTAATGGTGACACACACTTTAAAGCTTCTCTCATTCTATCTTCTTCCAATGTTCCTTGAAATACATTCTGAAAAAAAAATCATGTACGTTGTTGTAAGTTGATTGGAGGACAAGCCAGATTTAACAGCTATTCATCCCATTTATTTGCAAGGAATCCATGACTATAGTAACTAAATTTTTTGCTGTATTTCAGCAGCGATCTCTGGGCCTCTGTAAATCCTACACACAGGAGAACTCATACAAGTGCTGAGTCCCTGTACAGAAATAGAAAACTACAGATGACAGTGGAAGAAAGCAACAAAGTGTAAAGTAACAGATATTGTAGGAATGCCTAGCAACCACAGACTGTAGAAGAAGCAATATCACACCTGTATGATAAGGTTGTTCTAAAGTTGTAGATGTTGTAAGTCAACCACAGAGCTTTCGGGTGCTAAATCTCTAATATGTTTCAGGACTACTACAGTGATGAGAATATTGATTAAAACTTGCAGCTGTAGGAATCAAACCATAAATGCAGCTCTGAAGTGCAAAGGGAAATAGACTAGAAACTCTTCCTAAGCTAAGCAAAGGTTTAAATACTTGGAGCATTAATTAAATAAAACACTTAATAATTCTCAAAGTAATGTTCTCACTTAGGGTTCACTTAAAAGTAGTGTTTTCACTTAGGCAATACTAAAATATTGATCTTTTTGATTATTTCTATTGTACCAACCATATTTTGGGTGATAAACTGTAAAAATATAATTAGTAAATCATCTTAGGAACAGCTATGCCAGTACATCTCAAATGGAAAGTATTTGTATTTTTTCAGAATCGTATAATTAGGACATAAAAATCTGGAATTATCTAGAACCGCAACAGTCTTTTTAGTATACATTCATTCTTGACCTAATTCTGGTTAATAGCAAACATTGCATTCAGTACAAGAGAATAAGAGTGCTTCAGGCATTATTTATAAGTTAGTACTTATGCATTTTCTGTAAGCACATATGATTATAGCACATGAAAACACCAAAAGAACAGCACAGTCATCCCAATTAAATGCTGACTGATTTACACCAAGAACTGATACAGTTTCACTATTTCAGGCTGATCATTATGGCTTGATTGCTGAAGTGGAAAAGAAAAGGTTAGTCCACTATTCTTACCAACATTCCTGTAGTACTGAATGCAGAACTCAGAATGGAAAGTCTTTTCAAATGGCTTCCAACGGGCTTTGCTTCAGGGCATTTGGATGAAAATTTTTACAAAGTGTATAGTGGGATTTTACAATTAATCTCTCTATGTTATATCCAACAATTTTGCTGCTAATATGTGGGATGATGGAATCTGGCTGGCATTCCCTTAGTCTTTACTAACGGTAAAAACATGTCTTGATAGTGAAGTAGACAAATATGACACACAGGGAGAAATGCTGGGAGCATATGTAACAAATAAGAGTGGCAGTTTGCCCTTTTTACATAATAGCTTTATTGACCACAGTGGCAAGACAAAATATAAGAATTATGAGGGGCCAGCTCATCTTGAGTAAGTCAACGTCACAAATCAAAGCTCATATGAGGACTTGCAAGTTTGTTTTGAAGAGTGCTGATATTTATCTAGTGAGTTTGGTTATTCCAGAATGCAAGGGGAAAAAAGGAGAACAGAGACTTTGGTCTGAAACCACTCTAAATACCTGGAAATATTTAAGTTTTCTATTTATACAATAGACCCAGCTGTATTCTATTGTGCTTCATATATCAGCAGAGAGATTGCCATGTCTTTATTTCCTACGATTGAGTTAAAGCAGTTTGACTTTCACAGAGTGAGTGGAGCTTGCAAGAGCAGGTGCTAGAAAATCCTTAAATAAATAAAATCCTAAATCCTTTTTTACCAAGTCCTATATTCTTTAGGCATATGTAAGCCCTGAAAGGATGCCTGCCCTCATGACAAAATGAGCAAAATCTGAAGAAGTGCTATAACTGTAAAAGTAAAAACAAAGGAAACCAGCTGAATATTTTAATTAAAACCCATAATCTGACAGACGGTATTTTGCATACTTTTTATTTCAATAGTTTTTAATTTCTTTTAAGTTTTCTACTTCTGAAATCAAGTGTGAATAATAGTGAAGATGATTTGAACAAAAAGTCTGCAACTATTGAATATCAAATTTAAGGAGAGTAAAAGAACCAGTTTCTTTTAATCACTCTTAAAGTACTATATACACATATATGAGTAGACTTACTGATTTCAAAAAAAGAAAAAGTACAATTTTGTAAAAGATTGTGGAGTAAATTGTGAAGACCTGTGTAACAGAACAAATTTATTTTATCTAAAATTGAAATTAATATGACAATTCATACATAGCTAGCCAAAACCACTGTATTTTAAAATTTTTTATTCAACTTTGATGACCAATTGTTTATACTGAATAACTGATATATTCTTCATATTGAAGAATTATTTTAGTGAAAAAAAATAATAAAATACATTGGGGAATTTAAAAATCTCCTTCAACGAGACAAATTACAAAAGATGTATTATTTTACTAACAGGAGACATTTTCAATGACAGAAATAGAATCATAGAATCATAGAACCAAAGAATCATAGAAATAGTTGCAAATTAATAGAAATTAGCCATCTTTTTGTCTGAGACTGAAAATATTCTGCTAGATATTGATAATTATTTTCTAAACTAAATTTTTGGTGCTTGGATTTTTTTTTGGGGAAAAAACCCCAACCAACCAACCAAAAAAAAAAAAAAACCAGTAACAAGAATACCACAACTATCTAATCCCTTGCTCTAACATTTTTGTACAAAATCCTTTTTGTGAGGCTCTCTGGAAATCAATGCACTGACCTCATTGGACTTTGACCCTACCTATGAATTTACTAAGTCATAAAAAATTGATCCCACGCCATGTATTTTCACCTGCCTTATTATTGTTTTCTTTATTAAAAATATAAGATATGTTAAGTAAACTACCAAAAAGAAATATGAAACCCCCTAGTGTTACCCATCACAGTTAATTTTATTACAGGTAATTAGTTGCATAATATTGAAAATGTGAGAATATTTTTATTAACACATTGCCTTTTTTAGCACTTACTTTCTTAATAAACTCCTTTACAAATTTTCACCGCGTGAAATAACTTACTGTATTCCCTCAATTTCATTAAGAGGAATTATATCTCTCACAGAAAGAAGTGAGGAAAGAAAGGGGCATAGCAAATAAATAAACACTACAAATAACTACTGTAAGAATCAATGGTGCTAGGTTTATAACTTCAGGGTGACTAGAAAGATGAAGAATGAAAAATAGTTGGTATTTATATTTCTCGGTAAAAGACAGAAGGCTATAATGATGTGTGAGGTATGGTATTTCAGGAAAGAATTAGTCATACAGACATTCTTTTTCTGCTTTTTTTTTTACATTTGCATTTAATTACTGTAGGTGTTTATTCTGTGAAAAGCAGTAACAGTTTGCAATCTTTTTGGTGACTCTTTGCTTCAAAGAAACAGAGGAAAGCATTCTGATTTTATTTAAAAAAAAAAAAACAGATCAAAATGGACATCAGTGTAATCAAGTGTGATAAGGAATCATGAAAGCTGCTTCTGGTAATAATTAAGATAGTTCCTTAAAGGTTTGATCCAAGTTTTTTTGAAGTCTGTGGGAAAATCTCCACTAACTCAGTAATGAGTTGCTGTGATGATCAATACTAATTTAATATCAGTGTTTCAAGGATTACAGTTTGGGCAAAGGGCATACTGAATAAACTGACTAACAGTAGAAATAAATTTCTAATTCTGTTAAAATAATAAAAAAAAAGGCATTCTGAAGGAGAACATGCCCACCAGCCACTGGTAGAGACAATATTCTAGACTGGACTCAGTACTTAACCTTAAGCATTATTGGAGACACAAAGACTATATAACTTGCCTGGAATTAATTTCTGAAAAATAAAGTATCACTGTCTATGTACACTAATCAACTGTGTCCAGTCCTGAAATAATATATTGAAATTGTTCTATATAGACTTCAAGAACTGGAAAAATAATTGCAAGTAGTATTTCCTTCAGAGTATATGTTCTGATCACTGCAATCCCATGCTGGCTGTTGTTGTTGTGCTGAAAAGCATGAATGAGAGCTATGAAATACTCCAGTTCTCTTTACTACTGGATTTTTACAGTTATTCAGCTTACCTCCACTGTGCCCTTAGTCATGCTAAAAATTCTGTATATGTCACCATCTTTGAAATACCTACAAGCCTACCAGATTATAATAAACATTCAGATTTCTTCTAGAATAATTTTCCCTTCCCTTCCCTTCCCTTCCCTTCCCTTCCCTTCCCTTCCCTTCTCTTTTTTCTCCTGTTCTCTTTCTCTCTCTCTGTGTCTCTTATTGAAACCATACTATTTTCATGAATGACCATTATACACAAATTAGAATACATAAGGAAACACAAGTATATAGTGACTTCTATTAGAAAGTAATCCCATTTATCAAGCTCTATTGGAAGTTCTGATTAGTCTGAATGAAATTCATAGAAGAATCCAAGAAAATCCAAATATCAAAAGGCAGGAAAATATGAAGAGAATCTGAAAATTAAGAGTAGTTTGAAGGAAGTTTGTCAAAGTGACATGGACCAGAAATCTATGAAATCTTAATGTGCCAGCAAAAATATATCAAGCAGACTTATTAAATTATACTCTAATAAACTTCAGCAAAAATGAAAATGGAAATAAGACCATATTTTTTCTCTTTCCTGTGCTCTTTTTGGCTTCCAGTACTCTGGAACTTGTCTGTGATGGTGGGCTGTGTCAGCTGCTTCAGAAATAGTTGCAAAAAAATCCGTGCTAGAAAACACTGTCATAACCTGCATAATGAGAAGCCTTTCTAACCCTTTGGTTTAAGAGTAGAAAAATATCTCATCTTACAGAAACTTCAGCATAAAAAACCATTAAATTTTAGCAGAAATTTTGTTATTCTCTGGGAGTATATGAATACAAGCATGTTTTTTTCTGTGCCTTTGCCGCACTACCTGTTACTCATCTTTTCAATGCATTTTCCATGGACCCTCTTTGTGTTTATCCTTTTTGTCACTTTTCCCTGAACATTTAAATTTTTATATAATTTATGGGCAGAGTCACCAGAAATCATCAGCTTTCAAGGGGAACCTGTAATGTTGACTTACATAATAAAACTATGGTATCTCCTGTATTACTTTCAACCATGGTTTTTATGTATATGTATGCTACCTTGTACTCATGAATAAGGAAGTTTAGTTTTCATAAACTCTTTCTTTACTCTACTAGGTTTACTCAAAATCATCACAGTCATATTGGTACAGACTAACTTAAATAATTTTGAATCACCTGTAGATTTTGTTCCAGATTCTTAGCAAATGTTCCACAGCAGTCAGCACTTGTATAATCCTTGGACAGAATACTGGTTGCTGCCACTTTTAACTTGTGAGTTGACCGACTTGTTCTTTTATTCACATCTTTGATTTCTATCTTTTATACTATAACTTGTGAGTTGACCGACTTGTTCTTTTGTTCTCAGGATTTTTTTTTTTTTTTTTTGTGCAAGATCTGTAAAGTTCCCTAAAGTTTGTTAGACTTATTTGAAGCTCTTACTGAGAAAAACTGTTTGCTCTTAGATCCTTCATGAGTCTCTGTGATCTATGTCTTAATTTCTAAACTCATTCTTCCTGATGCCACTAATATCTACTCATACCCACTTCCTTTTCTAAGCTATTCCTTCCTTTTTCAGGCTTCTGAATAATGGGACAGAACTGCTAAAAAATTGATTGGATCTACTAGAAATTACTACACCAAAGCAGAGGACATGATACTGTTTTGCTTTTTTGCGGAAGACATAGAGGTGACAGATCTCAAACCACGGCGTGGAACATACTGACTTTGGTAGGTAATGTACCATAACAGTCTCCTTTCATCTGGTGTATCCAACTCTTTTATTCCCCTTAAGAGTTTCCTTATCTAAATAATTTCACCCATTATGATGATCAAATTATCCAAATCTAGCCCTGAATATTTTCCACTCGCCCTGTCTGCTGATCTTTTGAAGGTTTTGGGTATTGATGATCTTCTTACCCATATGCTCATATGCTGTCTCAAGACGAAGACAGGTTGTTACTCTGTCTGTGTAGCAGTAGAAATAGCAGGATTAACATATTTTATAAGACAACACTGTGATACAGAGGAAACCATTAGCACAGGGTCTGGATGTGTTTCTAAAATATTTAAAAATCAAGTTTTCTTTTCTAGCATCTTCATCTACTGGGGCCATAGCACATTTTTCTCTTCAAAGGACTGTAGTGATCTGATGTGTTTCATTTCAGCCACTCTTTTGGATACAGTGTTCCACTTTCCTTTTCTCCTCAAGGCTCAAATATTACTTTTTTTTCTGGTCTCATGTTTAATAGCAAATACAGAGGATGAATTCAGGTTTGCTAGACAAAAGAAGCCTATCGAGCAAGTGGCTGAAAACCTAAGGGGGTTGTTTGCTTGAACTATCTGGCAGAATGAACAAAGTGCTGCTTCTCATGCAAGAAAGCTAATTAGGGTTTAGTTATGTTAAAACTCAAAAATCTCTCCTATAAAATGCTTGCGTGCATTTACTACATGCAAAACTAAATAGGAGACTATATAGAAAGATTTGCTTCAGCTGTTTGTACAAGGAAGAGTATGTCAGTCATCTGAAACAGAAAAAGTGCCTGTGGCACAAGAACAGTAGGGCTCTGTTTATATGTGTTTCTCTTTGCAGTACATCCGATTATTGTGATGGCACAGAGTAACATTAACCAAGAATGTCTGTGTGCAATACTGTAGCTTCCTGCTGTAGAGTTTGAATCACCTGCAAATTGGTGTATCAATTAAAGAAGTAACAGAAGACATACCCTGCAGTCGTGAACATGCATTCTAATGCAATAAATACAATGTTAGTGTCCTCCATTAAAAAAAAAAAAAAAGTGGGTGTTGTGCACTACACTCGCAGATACACTGCAGTGGTTGTAAAAGTGCTTAAAAAGGAATTGGATGTAAATATGTGTAAATGGCATTCACTAGGTGGACCTATCTTTACAATACATTATTGCTTTACCAGTGTAAAAACCATTATTTCTGTAAAGATGCTACTGCAAGAAAATAACTACATATTTGGAAATCTTGGCAATGTCTGTTATAGCCTCTACAATGGATGAAAAAAAAAATGTAGTTTATGTGAAAACTACTTCCTGTGTCCATGGTAGACTAATTTGTCAGGCAGTTCTGACTGCATGAAAATCCTCTGTAATCAGTTCATCTGTGACAAACCGGGGACTGAAACTACCTAGAGGTAGTCAAGGGTTTCAGTAAACATTCTGTAAGTGAATTAACTTTGTCTCTGTCCAGGTCCCTTTGGATGGTGTCCCTTCTCTCAAGCATATCACTCAGCTTGGTGTCATTTGCAGACTTGCTGACGGTGCACTCAATTTCAGTGTCAATGTCATTAATAAAGATATTGACAGTACCCATCCTAATACAGACTCCTTGTTACCACTTGTTCCTACTTATTACTCATCTCCATTTGACTGTTGACTGCAACTCTGGATACAGCCATCCAGACAATTCTTTATCCATTGAATGGTCCCTCCGTCAAAAGCGTACCTTTACAATTTAGTGACAAGGAGGTTGTGTGGGACTATGTAAAAGGCCTTACAGAAGTTAAGACAGACTGCTCTTCATTTATCTACCAAAGCAGTCATTCCATTGTACAAGGCTACGAGAGTAGTCAGGCATGATTTGCCCCTTGTGAGTTCATGGCTGTCTCTAATCACCCTGTCATCTGTATGCCTTGACATAGCTTCCAGGAAGATAAGTTCTGTTATCTTACTGGGCACTGAGGTGAGGCTGACTGGTCAATTTTAGTGTGTTGACCTTAGCTGGATTCTGAGTGCCCACCAAGCTGCTCTATCACTTCACCTTCTCAACTAGACACTGGGAGAAAAATAAGATGAAAGGCTCATGGATTGAGATAAGGACAGGGAGATCACTCGGGAATATTATTGTCACAAGCAAAACAGATTTGACTTGGGGAAATTAATTTAATCTATTACCAATCAAATCAGAGTAGGATAATGAGCAATAAACTGAAATCTTAAAACACCTTCCCCCTCTCCTCCCTTCTTCCTGGCCTTGACTTCACTCCAGATTTCTCTACCTCCTTCTCCCAGGTGGCACAGGGGGACAGGGAATGGCAGCTGTGGTCAGTTCATCACATGTTGTCTCTGCCGAGCCTTCCTCCTCCTTCCCCTGATCCAGCGTGGGGTCCCCCTCATGAGAGATAGTCCTCCATGAACCTTTCCAACATGGGTCTTTCCCACAGGCTGCAGTTCTTCACAAACTTCATGCTCCAGTGTGCGTCCCTTCCCTGCGGTGCAGTCCTTTAGGAACAGACTGCTCCAGCGTGGGTCCCCCATGGGGTCGCAAGTCCTGCCAGCAAACCTGCTCCAGCCTGGGCTCCTCTCTCCATGGGATCACAGATCCTTCCAGGAGCCTGCTCCAATGTGGGATCTCCACAGGGTCACAGCCTCCTTCAAGTGCTTATTTGGAACAAATCTCTCTTACCTCCCATCCTGAAAGGACCATTTGCAGAAATAAGACCCCAACTCCCTTTTCTTTTATGCAAAATTTCTCTGTTTTGTAGTGGTAATGCTACAGAGAAAGTAATTAATTAATTTTAAAACAGATTCAAAAAAGAAAAACAAAGCTAGAAAAAGGTGAAGCATCAGCTATTTCAAACCTAATTCTCATCATAGACTAATTCCCTGTGGATGTTTTGTCCCCTTCACAAAGCTACCATATAATTTACCACAATTGAAGTACTTTGTCTGAGACAGCCACACGTCTGAAATAGTTGGGATATTGCAGGTCAGGGGTATTTTACATTGACAAAACTTGTATCACTTGCTTATCCTCAGCAAGGACCAAATACTGTGCTTGAATGTGTAGGATAAAAAACTCTATTAAGTTCTGTGAGAATTGGTAACTCGGTTTTAGGAGGACAATATTCCTCATGGTTGTCTGGGCTTTGGAAAATCACTTTGTTTTATGACCACTGCTAATTATTTAGAAAGGAAGAAAACTACTCCTAAGGAAACTTTCCCCATCTAAGAAGGCTTGAATCAATGGAAATTAATCCTAAAGATACCATAGCACTGAGTTTGACTACCATTTTTTAACATATCTTTAATGCAATTCTTTATATAGAGCCTGGTGTTAGAACTCGTGAATGCAAAATGGTTTATGAAATCAAAGTGGTGCAGCAGAAAGAGATGGTAGCTACTTAAAAATATGAATTTCATTAATGAATTTCATTAAATTAAGCTTTAGGGCAGGTATAAATACAGATATAATATATCTGTGTGCTTATGACTTTTGATGCGGTAATAATGAAGCTCATTTAAAATGTCTACTAGTTTCCAGAGAACAGTTTTATTATTAGTCAGAAAATAATGAAATATTAAAATCTGAAATAACAGTGAAGGAACTGGGTAATAAACTGATATTTATTTAATTGTAACATATATTAATGATAACGGCATTTATCTAGGGCTGAGAACTGTACAGCCTGAATTTCATCCCAGACAGAGAATCAATACAGCGTTAAAATCTGTTCCAAGAGCTTACATGGCTTCTCAGAAGTACATTGATATTTTGCTGGTCCTCTGAATAAAATTAAACACAGCTCAGCAAGGTCTGGGTCTACACACATTTCAGTTCGGGCTTAAATTTGCACATGAGAGTTGTCTTGGTGGAATTAATGGCCATAATTACATCCTTTATATGTAAGTGATTTATGCTCATGGCATTCCATGAGATAAACAGAATCACCCTAATACCTAAGTCACTGTAGGCCAATATGGGCAATCTGAGAAAAATAAGAAGCACTGAATCTTCAGGTTAACCTTCTAGACACCCACCAGTTTCAATGGTTCAGTTCTTCCATCTGCAAATGAAGAAAGTGCTATTCATGTCCTTTGAAATCTGTGGTCAGAAAAGTGTAATAGAACAGCTAAGTATGCCATTAACTTAATAGTAATCAATTTATTCTCTTTTTTTCAGGTATAACCACTATTTATTAAGAATTACGTCTTTTTACACATTAATATGTAACACAGGTTTCAGATATTTTAATTAATCTTGTTTTGGAATTCATTTTATCTCTTTGTGACACAGTATAGCATGGAGATTACATGTAACTGAAGAATATTAACGAATTGGAAATAAAACATTGCAAATGTTATTAAGAGAGACTGAACAAGTAAAATACACCTTCCCAGAAAGCTTTTATTTTTTCCTTCTTTTCCTTTTTTTCACATGGATACAATAAAAAACACAATTAGAAACACTTAAAAACATGCTTTCAATTGCAAAAAAGCCTCAGGATAGTATCCTGGGTAGTATTGTAAGAACAAGAAGGCATGATGATGGTTTAAAAGTTTCTGAAGGAGAAATACAATAAGTTACACTGAAATAAAAAGAATAATGCTTAATCAGGTGTTAATCTTCTATGAATGATATTTTGTGGGTGGCATGGAAAATCAACTTTCAGGCCTGTTTACCCAGGTTCTCAAGGATTCTGCAAGAGTAACAGGAAAAAAAAGGGATGAAAGCTCAGAGCGCTGCTGACATCCACCTCTGATATTAGAGCAGTAATGAGGCTGCCATAAATTCAGCCTTGGATTTAGCTACATGCCAACAAACTGGAAAGCGTAAATGCAGTCCACAGCTTTAACTTCTTGAAACTGTTAAATGTCAGCGTTTTACTGGCTGACCACTTTAATTGGGAAAATGAATTTTTACCAGAGCAATGCATACAGGCTTTTTTTGAAAAACTATGGATAAAGAATACTTTTAATGGATGTGTTCCATCACAGTTTTTAAACAGCTGGTCCATAAAGGTCTTTCTTACCACAGGAACCAAGACAGAGATTAAGAATATGGTATAAATTTCACACGTCTTTACTTTTATTTTCCCTTACTGAGCAATGACTACTCTTTTTGAAACTATAATCTATTATTTCTGACCGAGATATTTTTCTACAAGCAATTTAGACCTAATCAAAAATATTCAATTTACTTTGAAGCCTGAATTATCCCTTTGAAATAGTCACGTGGTTGGACAAGACCATGGACTGTGTTTCTGCCGCTCAAACCATAGACACATGAAGAATTTAACTTACAGTGATCTCGTACTTTTGCAAAAGCAAAGAGTCATGATAGATATCCTCAACCTGCTTGCTGGCATTCTCTGAAATATCTCTTTCTAGAGAAATGTATTTCCATTAACTTGACTACACAGAAAAGGAATGCCAGACTTAACCCTAGTGAACATAATTTTTTCTTCTTTGTGAGGTAAATTGGTGGATAGAGCCAAACTTGAATGTAAGTAAACTAAGATATGATACATAAATTGGTCTTGATCTGTGCAAATGTGCTTGTTCTTTAGCAGTGTCTGTCTAAAGCTTAGGCGTTGTTTAACCTAACCATACTTATGAACTGTGCTTGTCACTGGTTGTGCTCAGCATATGTGTCTGGGCGAGTCATAAAGCTTGTGCTAGTGCTAGGGGAAAAGGAATGCTGTGTTCCCTCCCCTGCTACAGAGCTAGGGTACATCTCACAGGTTTCCTGCCCTGGTGTTTCCCAGGTAAGCACAGGTAAGCCCATTTCTACTCCCTGGGGAGGATGGCAGCTGAAAATAAGATGAATTGCAATAAACAACATGCTGGGGAAGAGCTGTGGGAACTCCCTCCCCCTACCCTTCTTCCCTCAAAAGAGGCATTCAGGAGCAAACTGTGAGCCAGATGAGTTATTCTGTACAATCTGAGTATTGGCTGAGTGTTCCAGACAGTGAAAAATCCTGTTACCAGTTGGTCAGGTTGCATACCCCATTTCGTGTGCTGCGTAGCAGTATTCTTTCCAAGTAGTCTTATTTTCATAGCTATGGGAAAAAAAAAAAAAAGTGTCTTCATACAAAGAAAATACAACATCCATGTGCATGCAAGTTTGCCTACGAACAGATCACAAGCAAGGCTGAACCTCACAGCCACTGGCAACTGTTGCCTATCTTGTCCCTCATTTATTTCTGAAATCTTCACACTTCTCCTTCCACATCAAGTGTTTTTATGATCTCCCAAATAAAATCAATCAAGTAAAAAGTAGAAAAGTGCTTTTTCTCCTCTCAGTTGTACATCTTCTATTGCTCCTGATACTGTCCCTCTAATCCTGAAAATGAGAAGGCAGATTGCTTCTACTTTTTTTCCTCTCTTTGGTTTGCCAAGTGATAGGTTTCCTATCTCAGCCATCTTGAGCATCCTTCTTGCTTTTCTCTGTTTTGTATCACACTAGAGAAAAGGAAAAGACCAGTGTCATAAAGGGTTGAAAATGCTTAGCATTAAAGCATAACATCAGGCCAACATCTATTCATAGCTCAAGGGTTATTTGTTTTGCTAGGCTAAAAGATGATTCATGTTCCTAATTTCTTTTGAAGAGAAGGAGAGCCAGATAAAGAAAGCCAAGAAGTTCAAGCAATGGGGATCTTTTGTGATTTTGGCTGTATTTGGCATTATATGTGAAAATCTACTTCAAGATTGTATGCTTCAAGACTTTTCAAGATGTATTATGATGTGTTTTGTGTGTTGTCACAGAAAAAGTAAACAGTGAAAAATAAACCTGATTTACAGAATGCACAGAGCTGAACTCTTAGTCTACCTACACAGTTTTACTAAGGTTAGCAGATTACATGTATCCTAATTTACTAGCAAGGTACTTCTACTGGAGCAGTTTTTCCTCAGATGACTTCAAACTTGTTAATCTCTCCCAGTTATGATATGGGACAACAGCTGTTTAAGAAATGTTGACATTTGAAGCAGCTCTTTTAAGCTTTGCCCTGAGTCAAATTTGTGCTCGATCACAGTTTTGTTGCTGATTTCACTGTCATCAAGCACTATCAGACAAACACAATTTTTGGAGGTGATAGAAGTGTAAGGCTGAAAAAGAATGATTCCTAAAGCATTTTAAACTTTTACTTTTCTGTTCCTGTGTTTTTTTTATGAGCAAGGGAAGCGTAGGAATACATCCCTATCTTCTGAAGGCTTGCTTGCACTGTACATTTTGATAGGATACAAAAATCTCTGGTTCCAACCAATGTTGTATACAGGAACACACAAGGGAGCTCTAACGTGATGATAAAAGCTCAGATCTGAAAGCAACAGCTCAGTGCTGAAGTGTTGTTACATTTGCAGAAGTATGTCAGGCCACTGATAAATGCTGAGTGCACGTAAACATGCTGATGTAATCAAACTATTTCTAATTTTGGTGCAGACTTGGTTGACACTTAACGCTAACTTCTCTGCATTGTACCATTACACTGCATATATGCATACCCTGGGACAGACATCACCAGGAATGTAAGAATTAAAGATTTAATGCTTGAAAATGTCATATAATTCCTGTATGGCACCAGAGGATTCCAGGAAACTGAGTCAAGAGTCTTTTTTGGCTGTTGTAACCACAAAGAAATTGTATTTTTAAAAATGCCATACACAAAAATAAAATATGATAATATGATTTTGAGGATAACACATGGTATAGTAAAGCAAAAGTGTCCAAAAAACCCAAATATATTGCAGATTCCCTCATAACTGTATTAAAAATTGTAAATGACCAACACTGAAGTTCCAAAGCATTTAAAATCCCTACAAATTTAAGTACTTTAAATGTAATATTTCAAATACAGAAGCTGAGAGTCTAAGAAGTGCTGAACTCCCAGCCCAGCAAAAAGAGTCTTGAGAAAATAACTTCAGAGGAAAGGAAAAAAAGTACCTTATGTTGCACGGAAGTGTGGAAAGGTCACAGAAGAAAGGATATTTTGTTTTGTCAGTTATACATACTCAAGTATGGATGAGGTGGCCAGCAAGAAACATGTACATTGTAGATTGGCAGCAAGGAAAGAAATAGTAATGGCTTACAGCGGTGTTTCATTGCTAGGCTAGAGGCACTACTTTTCTGTCAGTGAAATGTTGGAGGTTTCTTTATTGATCATGTTCAAAACTTAAACATACTTGTATGCTGTACAAGAATGCATCTGTTTTCATGTAGATGCACCCTAATGTTGTGGTAAACATTAAATAGTCACTGTTGCTTACATTTCTGACATGACAATTTTTCTCATGCTGAAAATTTGTATGAAATATTTTGAGGTGGGGTTTTTTTGACTGATGTAATATATTTTTCTAGTTTAAATTTCTTTATTTTTAGTGAACAAATTATTGGCATTGTTTTTGCCTTGTTGGCAACTTTTAAAGTAGCAAAATAATTAATAACACATTTCTTCTGTGAGTTTCCAGATATTAATGCTTGATTTTCCTATCCTGAAAGTTTATGATTCAGAGAGGTTTTTATGAAACAATCATCATCTTATTATTTTTAAATAACATTATTGTGGTTAATATAAAGCTCATTACACATATTTGTGAAATGCCATAAGCAAGCTTTTTTTCCAAATAACATTTTTGACCTGTTAAAACAGAGGCATATTTTCCATTCAAATTACAGAAAACTGTCTGGAATTTTAAACATTTGAGATCCATTGATCCTGTGAAAGTATGTCCTCTAGAGAAAAGTGGAAGAAAGGATTAGAACTGTGTGAGGACCCTGGCAATGGTCTGAAGATGATGTAGGGTCATCTGCACATCATCAATTACAATATTCCTGGCTAATGACATTTCAAGTATACTACTACTATTTTTACTACTTTACTTTTGGTCCATTATAGAAAAAAATCTTAAATTCCCTGAGTTGGAGTTCCCAAATAAAATGCAAAATGAGCTGCTTGGTAGTGGGCAACAAAGAAGAAAATTGGTGGTATAGTAAATTTCATTTATTGATGATTCTGGAATTGTGGAATGGCTCGTAATATACCAGTACACGGATTTTTATATATTTCCTTAAGGCTTCTAGGGTGGCTGTTTGCTCTCTGCTCTCTCATTCCTTCAAAATGTGTAGATTAAGCCCAGCTGACTGTTTTACAGAACCTCCTGTTTTGTGCTAGTAAAGCCCTAAATCATACTCTTATTTTATTATACAAGTAATAGACATACTGGAATTTAAAAATAACTGAAACAAAACATGACCTGAAAATCCCAAACAGATTTGTTTATTTTACTGTCACCTTGAATCAAAACCATAATTATTCTTTACTCACAAATACAGTAAAACTAAGCTTTTAGCTGAGCATTTAGTGGAACGTCTACCCAGTGAGCTTTGCTTATGTTGCAGACAGCTACCCTGAGGAGTGATTTGAATTTAAATGTGATTCTCTTATTAGTTTCTGCTAACTGCAAATATCCCAGTCTCTTAATTAAGTGGCTGAGTAATGTATGAATGCTCACTTCTGCTTGTCATGCAGAACAAAGTGATGTATTTAGATTCCATGCACAATATGAAATTTAATGACACAGGCAACAGTAATTTAGAAAACCTTTTGGTTTTTATTATCCTTGTTTTTGCTTAGCCAATCTCCTTTTTTTTTGCAAGTGTTTGGCTGCTGCAATGTTATAAAAGTTTGCTCAACACTGTCTGTTAGCTAATGAATTTTTAGATTAAAAGGTAATGTATTGCTAAACACATGGTTACCAAATGCATAATACCTTGTTTATATCTTTCCCCTCCATTTTTCAGAAATAATATACAAAAAACAAACCAGACATTGATGAAATGTTCTAACTTGGTTTGGCACAGAATCTAGTGTTAGATTCAGTGAGATTCTGAATGGACTAAATAGCACACTGTAAGAGGTTTTACAAAGAGGAAGGAAAGGAGAAATAAATCAAGCTTTTCTTCTGGTGCTGATGGTTCCTGAAGGCTCCAGTGACTTTCTGTAGTCCTCTTGATCTCTTTATAGATTTTATAGCTTATATTCAGTCATCAAATCTCTCTGCTTCTGCTTGGTATTCAGTAGTTTGCATGTATATTTTTCCCCAGAGATACGATGCTAATTTTTCCCTATCCTGATATTTTTTTGTTTGCCCTGATATTTTCCCATGTTCACAGCATGCCCTGCAGACTCATAATCTGAATGTATGTGTGTGATTTTGTAAAAAACAGAGTAGTACATATGTACAGTGATTTGGACAGCTGTTTGAGTTGTCAGATTTTCATATTATTGTCATGTATAACTAAATGAATTAATGTCCTACTGCTTTTGCTACTTCAGTTCAAGCTCTAGAACTTGGCTATCCCTTTAATTAGAGTGCTAACCATCTCTCATGTCTTGAAATTCTCATTTAAATTGCCTGAGTACTTTCCTCAACAAACCTTCAGCTGTGTTCTTGGCAAATTGGTGTTTCTGAATGATGTCAGATTTTAAACTGCCTGTATCCACAGTCAATCTCTAATATCTAAATGTTTGCCAAAGAAATCTTATTTAAATAGTGTCATCCTCTGTTAAGTGTAGAGATTGATTTAAATAGTTGTAATTTGTTTTCTTTTTAAGGACTAATAGTTGATACTGTTATTTGTGTTACAGTACTTTCTAACAGTTCTGTTTAGGCTCAGAACAGTATGTGTTAAATGTTATATTTAGTTTTCTATCAGCCTTAAGCAGTAACACCTACTCGGACAGTAGTCTCCAAGCTCCTACTCTTGCAGCTCTAAAGCTCGTATTCCCATTTTATAGACAGGTCCTATATACAGAAAGATGGATTGAGAATATGATTTCTCTCATTTTTCCTTAACCATTCTATCAATTAGACATGCATTCTAAGCTAGTCATATGAGCACTTCTTCAGCCAAAGGTAAAAAAAAAAAAAAAAAAGGCGTTCCAAAATATGTTTCATCTCAGCAAATTTGACACATATTTTAAGATGACAGGTATTGCCCTCTGGAAGTACCTACCTCTACACAGGCCACAGAGGCAGCTTGATTAATCAATTGAGATGAAATACTTTTTATATGAAACTACTTTGGCATCACTTTTTTATCATTCTAGCTACGAAATATTTGAAGATGGTAAAAATAGATGACATGCATCTTACCCTTCCTGATGAATTGTGGTCAAACAAGAGATGTGTAACTAAGGTAGAAATTATATATGGAACACTGTCACTGGGCCGCATCCTGTCAGTTAGAAAAAAAATTGGCTGCCTCAGAGACTTTGTACTCTGACATAGCTGTCCTTAATTCTTGTCCACATAAATAGCCTTTGGCCTTTAGCCACAGACAAGCTCCTTAGAAGAACGTAGAAGAACAATTTTCTTCCACCATATTTTCTAAAAATAGATTTAGAATGCCTAAATAGGCCAGTCAAATGAAGAGTGGAAGAACAGAGGTTTAATTTTGTATGGTATGCAAGCAGCTATAAAAGATGATTAAAAACTGTTAACTAAATAGTGTTAGTTACATTTTTAAAATAGGTTCATTAGAAGTTAAGTGTTTCAGGGTTTGGATTTTTTTTCATTTTGATGGGGTTTTTTTTTTCATATTATTCACTTTGCTCTAAACCTTGACATAATTTTGGACAGTGTCATAATTATGATGTATTTGCTTATTTCTAGAAAAGCAATGATTAAATATCCAGCCCACATATTTTTTTTTGCCTTGGTTTCCACCACAAATTTCTCATCGTTATAAAAAAAAAAAAAGCACAAATATGAAGACTACATTGCTGTAAAATTCCATTTAGTCAGAATTTGTTGCATAATTCATACCAGATCTATTTACATAAAGAATCTTACTTCTTGTGTATCTCATCTGTCATTATAAGCTACACCCATATTACAGAGCTTGTAGGATGATTTTCTGCACATACTTATTCCCACAGTCTACTGTTTAATAATATAATCAAAGAAAAGTGTTCCAACTCTCCTGTCCTTCCTCAGTACAAAGAATTAAGGCAAAGAACACAAATTACTTTTCAAGCTAAGACAAATTTAAATCTGCAAAAAGTAATGGCTTATTTGGAACAGAAAACATGAATCACTGTTTGATTGCACAGTTCATACTGAACTTGATTTCTTCAAACATTTATATTCTTTCTGGAGTCAAAACTGCCCTACCACTAGTGGACTTCTGTAATTGACCATGAAATTCCTAACATGGTCAACTCAGCAGAAGAATTACAAAGAGTAGGGCCTCAGAGGCTGTCTGACAGCACTCCTTGTAGACATATTTTTTTAAACTGGTGTTCTTTTTCATTAGATTTGTTTGACTGTGGCTAACTTGCATTGTACCACCTTGAAATGTTAGAGTCACCGGTAGAGTGGATCAAAAGTGTTGAAAAGAACCTGGTTTCACCCAGAAGGAGCACACAATTCTGGCACAATTTCTGCAGATTTTTCCATCTATTTTTGACAATCTAAAATTCTGAAGTACTGACAGACTTAATCACAGCCTCACTATAGATTTTGTTACTCTTGCATTTAGTCCACAATGCCTACTCCCAGACATTTTTTCACTTATTGTTCCTTTAGTCATGGTATATTCTATTGTGGGACAATGAACAATTGCATAGACCTAACTGATCCCAAATGAGCAATTTCAGGCATTAAACCAGTAAAGGTATGATAGCCGTGTGCCCCAGAGGAATTAATTTGTTCTGTTGGGAAGTACTGGCGTGAGATACAGGAGTGTGCTAATAAGACTACCCTGTATTTGGTAGCTAATTTAGCATTGAATGCTAACTGGAATACTTCTGCATTGAACCTCACTGTGCCTCTACTAAATCTCTTTAGATTGACTGCCTGGGAAGCGCTGATGGAAGAGAAAATCAATAAAGAATATAAGTTCTTTATCTGTGCAGTCAACTGCATGTGCTTTGAAGGTTTGTGCTTCTGAAATTTCTTTGAGTTGTTATGCCTTTGAATTCAGGTAGTATCCTCAGAAAGTCAGTTGTGTCATTGTCCATAAATTCGTCTCTTTCTTCCATCCTGTGTACTATTGCTGATTTCAGCTGCTTTCTTACATTTCTCCTCCAAAACTGAAGGTCTTGCTGGTTAACTAGAAGATGTTAATGCCACTTCAATCCTTTTTCCATTATTCAATTATGTGAGATTTTGTTTGGTGTAAAGAATGCTATTACCTATTGTACACAAATAATGGCATTAGGAGTGGCACAGTTGCAGAAAGATAGAAAAAAAGATGCCCCTTGCACCCTTAAGGTGTTAATGAATCTCTGCAATCTGAATCATGCCAAAATCAACTGCTATTATACTTGACTGTTGGAAGTCAAGTTAGACACAACTACTACTTGAAAACATCCGTCTATAACTATCCTAAACATACTTCCTTATGCAGACATGTAGAAGCCTCAAAATTCTAGTGTGTGTAGAATTAATATGTGCAAATGATAAGTATTTCATTAATGAAGAAAACCAACTCTAGTGTGATATAACTAGTGTGAGGGTGGCAATGTATCTGTTCTATAATGTGATAGATATTAACTTTGAGATCATGTAGCTATTCTTTTAACTGTGTATAGTCTTCACACACAGAAATGTAATCGCTATTAATATGTATTTTATACCAATATAATAAATGTGGTTACATTTTGGTATCTGTTTTATAGACTAATGTATGCTTGATAATTAGGTATCTATACAATATCTATGAAAAACACACAGACACACATATATAATGATTGACTAACACCTCTGTCTAGGCTGAAACAAGTAGATGTGTCTCCAGGACATATCTTCTACTTGTAAACAGGGTTTGAATATCCATCAAAGTAAATCTGCAGCTAGGGATATAATTATCAGAGCTAGGATTGTTAACTAAGTATGTCAACATGTCCTACAGTCCCAACTGGAATTGCAAAGTAAACATAGCTTGTGTTGGTACAGGCAAACCTGTTTAATAAAACCTGTCAGAAAAAACAATTTCTTCTACAGCTCACTTCTGGCTCAGATTTATTTTGAAACCCTGAAATATTTCATTTCCAATGTGTGCAATAGTTTTGTTTTAATACAAAATAACATTAAATGTACACAAAAATTTCTCAAGAACTCTTCCAGTCCCCTCTTACTTGATTCTGTTAAATGTATCTGAAAGTTAGACTTGAATTTATCTGTTTGAATTTTTCCCCACAAAATGGAAAGTCCAGAAGGGTACATTTTTAGTAAGACGCCCTGAATCTGATGACTGCCACACTTATGTCAGAATGAATATTTCTTTTATAATTCCTTACTGAGCTATAGTGCATACCTTTATCAGCCCAACCACAGATGTATATGCCAATATACATTCATAAATGTTTTAAGATAGCATGTGATTTATCTGTTTATATGCTTAAAGAGTCATTGAAGGTGTGATCTGTAGAATAGCTGTAGTTAACATGAAAATAAACAAGCCAAGTGCTGAGGTCAGCTTTTTAAAGCACGTGTTTTTCTTAAACTGTACTTTGCTCGGCAGAGACTCAGTGAACTGAAGCTTTCTTCCTCTGGTAAAAAAACAAAGGAAAACCCCAAACACAACATTAATCCTTAGCTTACAATTATCTTGTAAGAAAAGTGGTCGGAGACACAATACTATCTTGTATCCTGCTTTGAGTCTTGGGATTTCCTACTTGTGATATTAAAACAGAACAAGGAACTATTAATAAGAATGAAAAATGTTGCTTTTTCTCCTCTTCTGCAGAGTTCTTTCCTAGAGATACATGCAAAGCATTTACATTACATGTTACTGGAAAAGGGGAAATATTTTTAAAAGGGAAAAAAGGAAGACCTGGGGAACTACCGGCCAGTCAGTCTTGCCTCTGTGCTAAGAGACGTGGAAAGTAAGAAGGTGATTGGTGACAGCCAACAAAATATTGCTAATAAGCCTTCCACAATGGAAGTTAGTCTTATTGTACGCTACCCCCAAAATAATCATTATTATTGTAAGAATATTAATAGCAAAATGTGTTATTTCTGAATGCTATATGCTGAAGTTGCTGGTCATGAGAAACATGCAGAAGCAGGTGAAACAGAAGTATGTACATGTAAAATTAAAACAACATAATAGATTTTCTCAAAGAGTTACCTCTCAAAGAGCTTGGTTATTGTACTTTATATGATAGCTTATCTACTTACAGTTTATATATATGTGTATGTATATATTGATATGTATATGTGTCTGTGTACACACATATTTTTGTGTATGTATATGTCTTTAGATATGAGTATGTAAAGTCTTTATTTTTCCACTTGTACATAAAATCTGAGTCTCCCCTCAGAATGGACACAACAGATATCAGGGAAGAGAAGGTTCTCATGAATCTTCTAACTACGGGTTATTAGAAAAAAATATAAATTCAAAGCCTTTAGGAAGGTTGTTTGGTGCTCTTCATTTCTTGTTATCTAAGATTCTGGCTTAGACTACTGACACAAGAAAGTGACATTGTCTGGGGAGTCTATTTAAAATAGACACTGAAGTAAAGTCTTGAAGACAAGAAAACATATTTTAAATTGAGACTTCTACTTAGGATGTCACTAAGACAAATGTTACATCGTAGCTGTCAACGCAACCTGGGACAAAAGTTATACATGAATTGGTACTAGGTAAACTGAGATCAGAGAGGTACAGCCCAGAAAAATACTGGAGTGTGATGCAGAGGAATTAAGTAGCGGGTAAACAATTCCTCTCCCTTACAAAACAAACAAACAAACAACAACAACAACAACAACAACAAAAAACCAAAAAAAACCAAACAAACCACAAAAAACCCAAAACAAAACAAAAAAAAGCTGATAAAGTATAACAAATATGAGAAGCTTAAATAAAAAATAGGTGAAGCAGAGCATCTAACTCCTGTAATAGATACATATAGACTCGATGTTACTGGATCAAAATCAGCCCCCAAGTGTAACAATACAGCATCTCATTTTAAGAGAAGAAGCATTTTTTCAATAAATGCTGGTTTGGGTAAAAAATTATTTCTTTGTTCTAGTCCTGACTCAAGTTTACCACTGAGATTTTTGGGGGAATAACGATTACTATCACTCTTTCTGTAGGTATTTGTTAGGTATCAAGAATCAATGGAGTCAGAAGATCCACTGATAGAAAAAAATGAAGAAATTAAGCCACAAAAACCATCAGGGCATAAAAATGTGCATTTATAAGTTTAGAAGGAATTTGCAAAGGACAGGATTAAATGGTTTACAAAATACATGAACTCTTCCATTAAAGTGACTGATAGTGAAACTCTCGGGAAATAGTTTCAGGGACTTTACGGATAATACATAGGAGAAGGTACAGAGCTGGGTTTCATTTGAGAATCTAAGTATTAGAGAATTAATTATTCATCTTCATCTAAAATAGCAATATTTCATGTAGCTCTGGTGACAACTTGTTTTGTTTATTTGGACTTGAAAATTTCCTTTTTAAAATATTCTTACTGGGCCTAAATGCCCATATATAAATGTGGCGCCTCTCAAGTTTCCAAAAGTCTTTCCTGTTGAAGTTGCTCCACACATCATAGTAGATTCCCACATATCTAAATGTAGCACACTAACTGGAGAAGAGTTTGAACTGGAGCTTCTCCTTCCACACCCTTGTTCCTGAGCCTTAATGGCAGGCTCTTGCACTATGCTCACCAGCCCAGCTTAGACTCCTTAGAAAGAACAGGATGCATGAGGCCAGTGCACCAGACTGTCCTGCAGTCTGGGGATCAGTGTTCTTAGCTAAGAGGTAAGATGAAACACGATTTAATTCCTTCAAGTAAATGGTGTATCTCCCTCAGCTGTCATTCCTAAGAAAATGCCTAAGTCAGTCCTGTCATTTCCACCAGTAGCCTCAAGCCAAGAACTGTAATACAAAACATTGCAGCATAAAAGTGCTTCTGTGAATTTATTTCTGAGTGCGATCATTTGGAAAATGTTATTTGTTCCCAGTGGTGGCAAAATTTTAAAAAAAAAAAAAAAAAAAAAGTTTAACAGTTTTTTATATTAACTTGTTTATAAGATTTACTTTTTTTAGGAAACTGTTCATAAAATATTAACTGCTAGAATGATTTTTTTTCCAGGAATATTAACTCTTAAGCACAGGGAGCTATCATTGCGAATGTTTTGGAGCATGTACTAAGGCACTTATTCTCAGGAGACTTCTGAAACAGATTAGGAAGCTATTTTCTTTTGAATTATGACAGAAACTGCAGAAAAGGGTAAACAACAAAACCCCTACTGTTTATCATTAGATGCCTAAATAAATAAGATATTCAATATATACTGTATGTTTTACAAGAAAAATAATTATACAATAATAAAATAGTTATTAACCAAGTATTTTATCCTGGTTTTTCTGAGTAGTTAAGACTTTATTGAATAATATGACTAATAGTGGGATTATAATCTAATGTGAGAGGAAAGTTTCAGTATAAGGTTGAAATGAAACATTAATTTAAACTATCCATTTGTGTGAACATATTGAACACAGTATGGGTTTCAGTAATATGTTCCCTAGCTTCTATTTTGTCATATCCTTTAATTTTTTTTATATATAGAATCATTAGAACTAGCACTTGATTTTCCTAAATAATTAAACTTCTAAAGTTAATGCACAGAATTTGGCACAAGGTATTGCTTACTCCTGGGTCCAGTCACAAGGATTCTCTCCAATTGATACTGAAAGGGCAAAATATGTGGAAAGAGGTGAAATCCCATGGATAGGTTAAACTGTTATAATCAGTCAAATTGATTGTTCAAATTGAACATCCTTGTCTAGAACATTTTTGGATCAAGTGAATAAGGTTTGTGCAGAAATGAAAAATACCAAATAAAAACGTTAACCAATAATTTCCATATTGAAAGATGTAAAAAAGAATAATGTTGTTATTATTAATATTATTATGATGATGGATATTTGCATTTGTTTCTGTTCATTC
This sequence comes from Pterocles gutturalis, assembly GCF_000699245.1. NCBI lineage: Eukaryota > Metazoa > Chordata > Aves > Pterocliformes > Pteroclidae > Pterocles > Pterocles gutturalis. The sequence goes on along the minus strand of NW_010106500.1, from coordinate 14,823 downwards.
ATTTCCCAGCAGGTGTCTCTATACTGCAGCTTTACTGAAAAAGGATGAGGAAGCAGGCTAATTGCATAAAAATATATTTTTAAAAAAAGTAAAGAAAAAATAATCAGATTAAACCTTACTATGACATCACACAACACCAAAAGAAAAAAAAAAAAAAGAAAAAAGACCCACGACTGAAAAGACTGCAAAGAGAGCAATTTTACGAGCTTCCGGGTACAGTCGTACACACATGTACACAGAACCAAAATGGGCTTATTAACTACTGATTCCAACAAAGAGATGTTAAAAATGGTGCACTGAAAAAAACAATGGTACAAAAACTAAAGCCTGGGTTCTTTGTAAGTTGTGGGAAGAACAGTATCCTCTCCTATTTCCACATATATAAATGTATAACCTGTCTAACAGCTGCTGAAATTTATCTTCATCAACAGATAGAGTGAAAATATTGAAGTCTCACAAAGAAAATGTTGCAACCTTTGCCGGGAACATAAATGTGGAGGTTAATGAAGACTGCAGGGGTTTGGAAGAAATGAGGAGAGAAAAGCACAAGGAGTAAAAGAAAATTATGGTTATGAATAAGCATTCCAGTTTGTCTTGTCTTGGGGCAGACCAAAGTAACTTAGTTTTGTTTGCAACCAGATGCAAAAAAATTAACATTTTATCACTTAATTTGCAACATGTAATCTTTTTAGCCAAATAAAATATATGCTTTGATGGATTCTGGTTGTATTTCTGCACTGATTTAAGTGGAATGAAAAAACCTGACTTAACATATAAAAGGACTAGAATTCTGTTTAGCATTTGATTTTAATTGCAGATGGACCAGAACACTCTGAGATGAATAACTGACAATGCTCAGAAACATCTGAAATTCCATGTATGATTCACAATCTAGAATTAAAGCTCTGCAAAGTTATATTTTAAAGTCTTACTCTTCAAAGAAGCAGTGTTTCAAGGTGAGTAAAAGCTGATACTCCCCAGTTTGTCCATTAATCAATAGTTCACTGAGTATTTGATAAGACCTCAACAAGCCATAAAAAGGAACAAGACGACAAATTTTATTGATTGCCTCATAAAAAGGGGAAAAAAGTGACAGAGGACAGGCCCAGTTAGACCTTTACAGCAAGCAGTTACAGTATTAGTGGTACATTAGTTACAGCAATTTCTATTTTTGACACAGGAACAGGAAGTGTTATGACATCACATGTAATTTGCACCAAATTTATTTATCACACAAAAAAGAGAAATTGATTGTAGTTTTCAAAAAGTAATGGCATTAAGTAAGATTGTATAATCTCACCTTAAATTAGACTTTGATCAAGAATTCTGCTTAAAGAATTTTGTTTCTCATACCATCACACACAATGCATTGCATGGTATTTATGTTCTTGGCTTCCATGTTTTCTATTTATGGACTCTCCCTGTTCTTCGATGTTATTCATAAGGATTCTCTCAAATCTCAATGCGTACTCAAATATGAAGTTATTCAATAGTCTTTGGCCATAAATCATTGTGCTGTTATAATAAGTCCTAAGGACTTTGCTGCTGCACTAATTCTTAAACTTTAAACATAAGAGCAGAGCACGGAACATGGGAAGTTAATGAATCAGAGAAGACCTTTACCTCACAGTGCTGTCAAAATCCAAAAGTTTAAAAGTCAGATTGGGGAAACAACATTCTGCAATAAGAAAGCTATCACTGAGAAGTTTAATGGTTTCAGCCTAAAGCAGTCACACGGACTTTGGATACTTGTCTCTAATTTTTTTTTGCAATCTTCCCTTTATGAACCTTACTCTGCCTTCAAAGTCTCTACTAAATTACACCTCTCCTTGTTACTTCTTTTCTCTTTTGCATTTTTACAGGGTCTTGCCCCACAATGGAATACTGCCTTGTTCACTGTTGCCTGTTCAAATTTACAGAACATGAAGAATGTACATAAAAAATAGTTAGACCTGCAGAGAAGAGTTTACAGATGTTTAGTTTGTTGACTCTGCAGTAAGAAGTCCTTAGTTCCCTCAAGATTCTTAAAGGCAAGTGAAGCAAGACTGAGCTTATTGTAACTCCAATTAAGGAAAATAACTCACTGACTCTTCCTCCTCCAAATACAGCTGGTTCTTTGGTGTAAGAAAAAATTACTTAATTTTTAAAGAATGAATAAGAAGAAGGAGGGAAAAATCCTTGAGCGTTCTCCAGTTCCTTGTCTGTAGAGCATTTCTTGCAGGACTGAACACGGACAGTGGAAGACGGCAAAGACAATCAGTTGGTTCAGACAACAGCGGTCCAGAGTGGGTAATTACGAAGCTGGATATCTGTGCCTTAAGATCAAAAGCGGGAAATATTAAAAGGGTCCCAATTTGAGATGTTGCTGTAGGGATGTGTTTTTTTCTAAAAGCATTGATAGGTCTGCTGGACTTTAAATAAACATTTATTTTGTGGTTGCTCAGCTGAACAGGAGGTTTAACTGCTTTAGCATTCATGTATGATTAAAATTTCAGTCTTTCACACAATTATCTATTCTGGCCATATTATATTTATCTTGATGAATTTCCCTCTAAAAAAATATTTTCAGTCTTGTGTACGAGTGGTGGCTTAAATTTGAATCGCTTTATTTCATGAAACAGACGGATTTTTTTTTTTTCCTTCAAGGACACCTGCAGTAGCTAGTGTTCATTTGATAAAACTACTTGGTACTCATAAATGTAACAGGGCTATTTCAAGATAAGTCAAAGAAAAGCTAGAGAAAGCAGCGTTGCGAACGCGGTTGGACAGTAAATTTTATGATACTGAAGATATACTTGCCAAAAGGTGACTTATTTTGTTGAGCCATCATCTGAAAGTTTTGCCAAAAGGTGACATTTTGTTGAGCCATCGTCTGAAAGTTTTACTTTTGCTGTGTACAGGATAAAAGGTGTAGGGTTTCTATCTTCAGTGACAGCAATATCATCACAAGCCAGCACTCAGGAGTATGCATGCCAAGTTCATGCTTAAGTTAAATATGTGCTGAAGTACTTTTCTGAATCAGAGCCATAATTGCAGCAATTTATTTAGATCATAATATGATTCCTTAAAGAAAAGCAAATCCCAGAAGGAATGACATTTAAAAAGGCAACATTTCTTTTCTTTCTTAGGGTCTTGTCTCTATGACAGGTTTTACTTCTGCTTTTTTTTTTTTATATATTCTGGTATGGGTAAGCATATACAAGAGTACACAAAATACTTTACATCAGGTTGTAAAGTCTATTAAAATTGCAGGGTTTCTGCTGTCGTTGCTGCATATCCTTCTTTAAATGTCCCATGCCACTACTAAGTCAGGATATCAGAGTCTTCAGAAGTGTGATCTGGAATTTAGCCAATGAGCAGTTGAAATTAACACTCTCTAGCACTACTACTCTGAGTCTAGCCAAGCTTTCAAGCATATCATCTATAAGTGTACACAAAGACTCCGTAGATGGAGTAGAGAGGGGATGTGGGATGCAATGACTGGCTGGCAGCATCCCTCTGGGATGCTTTCTTGTGCATATTCATCCCCTTTTACCTTCATTACTGCATCAGTGATTGACCTACTGGACATCTGTTTGCCAGAACACATCCTCTTGTTCTGTCCTGCCAGGGAATGAGCAAGTGGCAGCGGTGACACAGTGCCAATTTCAAGTGCATGCTAAGGAGCAGGCTAGGCGCAACAGGATCTATTTGTTTTGTGTAACACCAAGTCATTACAGAAGCTAACACACCTAATCAGGCACTTTTCAGAGTAACTTATCAGTCTCAACCGTCTGCCCTGGCTGACAAAAATCCTGCATCAAGTATCATCTAAGTGGCAATGGACTTAAGTCGGTTAGAAAATCAAGGGGAAATGTAAAAGGCCAAAGGTGAAGAACAAAAGAACATAATTTGTTGGCCAGAAAGCTTGGTAACTGAGTTTGTGAGGAAGGTTGTTTCTGTTGTTTTTTTAAAATAAAACAAAGACATGAACTCCAAAAATAGCGTTGAATATGGAACTGTAAGGCACTTAAACCGAACTGATGGAGATTCACTTGATATGAGACTTGCCATAGTGTGTATTATACTTTGATAGAGGTATACTACATGACTGTTAGTGGACTATTTTTACACTGCTTGTGTCTTTGTAGCTGGACCACCTCACATATTTATCACAAAGAACCCTTTTAATTTAGGGAAAGGGCAAGACCATCTGTGTTACACATGCTTGGAATAGAAAACTACAGGTCAGACAGATGACAAACAGGGATGGCTACAGAGATAAGTGACGTTTCCTAGAACCAGAATATTTCTTGATATTTCTTTTCCTTTAATTCCTTCTGAAACTCCTCAGAATTGGACATCTAACTGTTTTAAGGGTCTTTTGAAAAAAATGGCAATTGATTAAGTACACTAGCAGGGCATTTTTAATGTTGAATCTTCTTGTTCCATCTGCTTATTCCCAGACAGCCTGGTAAAACTGAACTACTGGTTTAATGGAAGCTGTTAAATGAAAGAGTATTGTATCCTCTTTCTTTCTTTCTTTCCTTCTTTCCTTCTTTCCTTCTTTCTTTCCTTCTTTCTTTCCTTCTTTCTTTCCTTCTTTCCTTCTTTCCTTCTTTCCTTCTTTCTTTCCTTCTTTCTTTCCTTCTTTCCTTCTTTCCTTCTTTTCTTCTTTCTTTCTTTCCTTCTTTCCTTCTTTCATTCTTTCCTTCTTTCTTTCCTTCTTTCATTCTTTCCTTCTTTCTTTCCTTCTTTCTTTCTTTTGTCCTCTCTTCCTTTCTTCCTTTCTGCCTTTCTTTCTTCCTTTCTTTCATTTTTTGTGTCGTAAATAGGAAGTGAGCACAAGCCTTGGCCACTGGATGTGACAGCAATAAATTGAAGAAGAGAAAGCTGAATGTGAATGTTCATAAGATGGAAAACATGAGGAGAAGGTCAGACTGGAGGAAAGTTTATCTTAAGTACCGTATCTTTGAAAAACAACACTTTGAAGTGTTTTCTCTAAACCTTTCAAAGGCACAGAGACTGAAAAAAGAGCAAGGGCTAACTAGAGGATAAGTACCGGGAGGATAAGCCAGCTGGAAGATAAAACTCTCTCTCTTTGTAGCAATTGTGTATGAGCCCTTTAAAATCTAGCCGATTAGATAGCAAGCACAACAATTGAAGTGCTAAACATACAGCATATAACACTGTCCAAGCGCTGCTCCTGTGTGCTGGTGATGTGAAATGATGGCTGGTATGTGCTCTATACCTGTGGAATTATTAACCAGGTATTTGAGAATAGATATTAATAAAATGCCATTCGAGTGCTTTTTAAATTTTATTTATCAAGTACTGAAATGCAGTCATTGTTGTAGTAAAACCCAGTAACTCTTCCACAATGCACAGCTAGAGACAGAGATGGCATAGCCAGCTGGAACTGCAGGGGACTTCAGGCAAAGGGAATGCAGTTTCTTATGGGACTGGGACAAACAACCATGAAAACCTAAGGGGCCTGCTCAATCATAACTGAACTCAATAGCCATCAACAGTGTTCTTTTTAAAGCAAAGTTGTTAGAACTAGAAATAAAGAATAGCATAAACCAAGAAACAACTGGAAAGTCTAAAGTTTAAGCATGCATTAAGAGCTGAAGTATGAAACCTGATTTCCCAGACATAATTTATTTAACCATCTTCCAAACTTCCTATTTGCATATTCTGTCCTGAACTGGAGAAAAAAACAATAGACCTGAAATCTAATCCTTCACCCGTGTGAAGTAATTAGCACACACTAACAAAACATGCATTAAGAAAACATTAGTTGGGTTAATATATGTAAAAATAAGGATTATGCATGAACTTATCTTACATACATTTCTCCTTTTAGCCCTCTCATTTCATCCATATTGACTTACTCTCTCATGCTAACTGTCCTTCAGAATCTGCTGTCTCCTTTCTCCTTTTCAGGTTTATCAAGATATTCTGTGCCACCTGTAACTGCACTCAACATATTTAATGAATTTGTCCTCATCTTTCTCTGAAAAAAAAACCTGTTTGGGTTTTTTTTTTTTTTCAAAAACCTGAGTTAAATTTTCTTCCTATGCTTTAACACACTTTAACTTCTTCAGCTGCTGTGTTTCAAACCTGGCTTATCTTCTGGAAATAATAGGTTGCCAGGGCATTAAAAAACTATTTTATTTGAAAATATCTTAAAGATCTGATTTATAAGATGAGACTGATGTTTGTAAGAAATAAAGTATCAGGCCTGTGTGTAAATGAAGAATAAAAACTTTCTGTCAAGATGGTATTTTTCTGCTTGTACACGTGTGTGTGTTTCAAATAGTGCTTTGACAGCTTTGTGGAGGTGGAAGAGCTTGAGCAAACTGTGAGAGATAATCTTATGTATTTACTGTGAACAGGTTGCAACAATACCAACAATCAGGAAAGGATAAGAGGAAAGCTCAGCATGGGGTTTGGTGGGATAATAAGTTTTCTGATCTTTGAAAAAAAATAGAACATATTATCAAAGAAAAATGAGTTGAAGCTTATAGTATAGAAGAAAAGTTTACAGTAAAATATGTGCTCTTCAGTTTTCTGTGCCCAAAATGGAACAAACAGTTTTGCCAAAGTAATTTTATTCTTTTTTCACTTGTACAATCTCTATTTTGCAAACAGCAGAGTGAACAGTTTGTCTCTGCAATCTGATAGACTATAACTTACAGTGTCTTGCTAGTTACTTAGATAAGCTTCTTGGGCTACAATTATTGCAGAATTACATTAAAAAAAAAAGCTGTAGTCTAATGTGGGTTCACCATTGTCAGAATTCAATTTTTAAAATGTTCTTTATAGCATTTCTTGATGGACTCTCTATCTTTTTTTAGCTACGCTGTCTGGCCAATACAAAGAAAGTAAAATAGGGACATATAGGCAATATCTTCTGACTTGGTTAGAAGTAACAGATGTTTGTGATTTCAGTGCATCACAGTTCTTGGATTAGTACTACTGTGATATCAAGTTAGTGATGGAATGACAAGTCCAATAATAACCACAACCAAGACATTGATAACAATACGTAATTGGTTGCATGTTCATGTTTAAGTATTAATTTTAAGGTAGTGGATGAAATATTTTCATGAGCTTCAACAAGCAGTCCTTGAAAAACAGTTTCCAAAGATAAAAGTTCAATATCATTCATGTCACAGTCTTTTAAAAACTTTGAAAAGTCTTTATGAAGATCAGAATGTGAGTATTCCAAAGATGGAGAAAAAGCCATTTCCCAAGAAATTATGCTGATTTTTAGAACAATTTATCTTTCTTTTAATTAACCTTTTTTTTTTCTTCCTTTTGGGAGATATTTCGTTTCTTGGTTTATTTGCCTCTTTAACCTCAGTGAGAAAATTTCACATAAATATTTCGATCCATTGCTTTCAGAACAAGGCACATTGGTTAAATATGTGAATAATGTAAAAAAGCTCTTAAATCTGGGGGCTGATGTAGACAATCATTTTTGGATCTTTTATTTAACCATTTCTTTAATATATGTTATATTATAAAATAAGGTTATTGTACAGCAGGACAATGTGCAAAACTCTCCCCATAGTAGGTGAATAAATCTGTACTTGCTAGTGAATCTTCAGTTGCATTAAACTGTTTTATATGCACAGTTACTGATAATAATACCATCTACTCTGCACTCTCAAATAGTGTTTTTCCCCTGTTTGCTGTTGCCTGTACTCATTTCTCCAAACCATTTGGTTTCTGCTTGACACTGTCACAGTGCAATGAATACACACAGTTACACAAACTTTTTGTTGAGTTTGGTGAAAAACAGTAGCTGGAAATTGCATCTGATATCCAGGTTTTGTTAAGAACTTCTTTTCCTCAGTGAAAAAAAAAAAAATCTGGACTTTATATAATATATAAACCTATCGTTAGATATCTACACTAAAGATGTACAAGGTTAACTTAGGTGTTCCTCTGTAGACAAGGGTAATGCACCTGTGTCACAGCCTGGACCCCTCCCTGACCCCTCCCAGATGATGTTATTTATCCATGTTTATGTCTCAAACAATGGGCACAACATTTTCTAAAGAAGAGGCTCCCCCAGGAGTGCTTGGGCAGAGCACTCCGACAGAACATTTCTAAGGAAGAGGTGCCACCATGTCTATGAACAGCTCGGGCAGAGCATGGTGGAAGAAAAGTTCTTTTGTGAATGGACATTAGCGAGTTGCTATTGCTCTGGGTGACGGCACACCTGCTGAGGTGGGGTATGGGTGCTGGGGGCTGGAGTCCTCTCCTGGGTGGAGAACCATCTGCCCCCCCTCCAGAAAGCTAACCTGGATGCAGGGGACCCCCCCACCCCCACCAAGGGGTGGTCCCGGACCGGACTGAACCATATCAAAGGTGAAGCCCCAACTGTATTCTCTTTTTGACCCGTCACCACCCCACGCAAGGAGTTTCTGCCTGAAATGAAGATTTCTGTCTGAAGAGAAGACACGTGCTGGAACAAGGGATTGGTGATGTTCACTATGTCTCTGTGTTTGTCTCTCTGTGTTTGTCTCTCTATCTATCTTCTTTCTGCCCCCCTTTCTTCCCTTTCAACTCTTTAGCACTCTTGTCTTCTGTCTGGTTTTTGCCTCAAACAACGATTCAGCGTTATTTGGTGCTTGCTTGATTGATAAGTGATGTTTGGTGATAATTGATAAGTGTGATTTGGTGCTTTACTCTGAGAAGTTGTTTATTGATGATGCTTTTGCAGTTGCTGAGGTAAATGAAATCGTGTTGTGTTGTTCCTCGAGTCGTTGTCTGACTCCACCTAGCCAGTGCTCCATTCCAGGGAATCACAAAAAACCTCTCTCGACCATCCACGGTAGTGGGGCGAGACAACCTATCAGGGAGCCCTCTATGGAGGGCAGCCCTCTATTTTTTCTCTACAAATGTCTTAAGCTATGCAGACAAGGTGCATCTCAACTATTGTTTCAAAGGGGTCTTTTTTTCTACAAAAACTTTTAAACTATCCGTCATGTATCAAAGTATTTGAGTGGAAATGTCTCACTGTCAGCAAGAATCTTTGTTGTGAACCTTTGAGACCACCCACTGTTAAGATAAGTGAATACAATCTGTACTTTTCCTCACCTTGATATTACTGCATTTATACGGTTTCCATGCATCACTGAAGTTCTGGTGAAATTGGTGAGCTGTTCTTCCATATTAAACATTTTTTTCTCTTTTAGTATTTCAAGGCTTTGTCATAATTTTGAGCCCTCAATTTTGCAAATGAAATTTAAGGGTTTTTTGTGAGTTGTGTCCATAATAACAAAAATACTAAATTTCTACACTGTTCTTCATACTCTAAATATTAGCAGTGATGACAGAGAAAGAAGATACACTTGATGTTAGTCTTCACTTTCGTCTATGTCCTTGTCCTGAGAACATTAACAACTGCTGAGATTTTGTATGACAGGAAGGTTTTTAAAAATGTCGGTCTAATCTGTCAAAAGTCTTGGTTTATCAGATCAAAAATCTACCAAATATCTGTGGTCTATCAATTGCCTTTAAAATTTAGACCTGCTGTAGACTGGAAATTAATTTGGAGTACTTTTCTACTAGGGTCTTCAGAATAAAAGTTCTACATAGAATCTTTCGGTCCTCAGTCCAGCTTGTTCTTCTTCAAGATTTATATACATTATTTATTATAGTAGCATGATTTCTTTTGAACTTTGGAAATCAATGAGAAATTTCAAGATTATTCCATGTTTCCAACTATCGCCATATATCTCTTTTCACACTGTACTATCACACTACAAGATACACTTGCTTTTCAGTATTTTATCTTTTTACTCTTTTCCTCTCCCCATTATTTATTTTTTCTTAGTATTCTTTTCTAGTGCTATTCTTTGACTATCTTCCTTGGCTTTGGCTTGAAGTACTGAAGTTTGATTTCCATTGTGCAGCACATTTTTCTTCTATTCCAGTCCTTGCCTCTGTCTCTCATAGATACTCAGTTCATCTTGAGATTTCTTTCTTGGATTTATTTTCAGTTTGGCAAAGTTAAGATTGTGGCTGTTCTTGATATGACTGTTCAATGTGCTTTTACATTTGTTTGAATATAATCTATTTGATTTTCTGATTCACCATCTGGTTAGTTTGTGTTTGTTAGGTAACATGAAGTTGGAAAGAGCTAAGCTGTACACTAAACATAAATCAATTAGTTTCTCTTCATTTCCACAAGTATTTTATTCTGATGCTTCTCCAGTGTTCTATCCACCTCTTCGTTGTAGCATCCTAAATTGACATTTACAAGAGGTAAGTTATGTTTTGGTATTCTTTCAAACGAGCAATGGGGGAAAATGTATAAGACGACTTTGTCCCTTATGGTTATGTTTCTGTGCAAGGGAATAGCATGGCTCAGCTGACACCCTTCAAAACCTATTGTTGAGTTTGGAACATATCTCTCGTATCAGTTGAACAAAGCTGATAAGATATTAGCCGTGTGGCATTGTGAAAGCAATTGTCTTGAAAATCTTCTTGTCACTGAAGCGCATATAGATAAAATTGAGATACCTGTAATATATTCTGTCTACACCACACATTCATTATTACCGATGGCCTGGATTCTGATTTATAATTGTTCAATGCACTTTCCTACTGATAACATCAATATTTTGATCAATCTGCATTTTAAAGGTTTGTTTTATTTTGTTTTGTTCTGTTTTGTTTTGTTTCTGGAGCTTTAGTATAGGGTAGGGAATGATTAGGTTCTTGTGGGTGGCCGTATGACTCGCAATTTATTCCCTCATGTGTAATTACCAAAATTTTTAAAAGTGAAGCCTTCACTTCACGTTTACACACATTTACATTTATCCAAGCTTAGGAAAGCATCTGTGAAAAGTAATCTCATCAACAGAGCAATTATTTTGTGGTATTATTGTACGTTATTGTAAAATAGTTACATATTTAAAATATTTTAAAGCAAATTTCAACAACATTGCTCATGAGCTCATTTAAAAGAAAGTAAAATTGTATACTGCTTGCCCATATCTTATTTCTGTTTCAGAAAAAGGCACTTGAAAATCCACTGACATTTCTTTCATAATATGGTAATAGTTTTCTCACAACTATCAGTGCTTTCAACTTAAACTGAATGTCAGTGAGATTGTGAGCAAGAAATGTCCTGTTGAATTCTAATGGATATGGTTTGAGAGTGCTATGTACTTCCCTGAGGAGGGTGTACTTAATGCAGTGGCCTTGTCTTCCCTGACCCTGCCTTCTTGTGGCGTAGTCTCTTCAGTTAAGGAGTGGTGCCCCTGTGAACACCTGCAAAGCAAGTTCCACTGTGGCAAGCACTAAAATAAAGCTTTGCAAGTTTCTTGAAAGCAGTCTCTGAATCTACGTAGAAGACAAAGTTATTATTCATTGTGTCCATTGAGACACAGAAAACCACTTCAAGCTATGTCGGCCTCTAGTTCAAGTGAATTAAGCGTGGAGAGAGAGAAGTGGATTTTTGTACCCTCTGCCACAGGATGCTCATTTTGCGCTTCTTCAGTTTTAAGACACGTTAAATTAGGATATAAAACATTCAGCACATAATATCACACCCTTTTCATTGAATTTATTCAAACAAGTTGCTACTGAACAGGAGCAAAGAACCAATTGAGAGAATGTTACAAAACAAAATAGAGGGAAGATATAAACTAGTCAGGAGTTGTAACACCAACAGCCACAAGAAGTCAAAACTAAGGGGTGAAAGGATCACTGAACAAATATTTTTAACAAGGCTTTGCCAGAAATTCTATCAGTTACACATTATTAGTTCTACTATGTTGCAGAAACACAGGAGGGGTAATATGGACTGCCTTATTTATAATACAACAAAACACAATACCTCCAGGGTGTATATCATCCAAACAATTTTATTTTGCCACTCATCATTGCTACATTTCCTGAATGTCAGCACCTTTTTGCCTTTCCAGATGGCTGTGTACAAAAGATCTTGCTGTTAGTATAAGTCAGTCATCCTCAGGGTTGTTGACCTGGCTCCATGTGATCCTCACTTCAGTTGAAGGAGGCTAAGCCTGTGCAAGACAAAACTAGTTAGTTCAATAGGGGCATGATAGCACTTTAAGAAAGTAACCATCTCCACAAGTAATTGTCTCTTCTACAGTGCTAAATGTCACAAAGTTGCCTTTAAGGGGTGCAATATCAAACATTGCATGCAATTAGTGATTTAATGAATGCCATACGTGATAAAGGTATGGACCTTTTTTTGAAAGTTGCTTCCTTCTGAATTTGACTGTGCTAATTTTGTGTGAAAACTCTTCAGTTTCCTCAAAATACTTCTGAAATAAAATTCTAATCCCTCCCTCTACACCAAATTCCCCCTTGTATCTTATGACAGTTCCAGCCACTGTAACCCCTAAAAGGGACTTAATGAAATATAGTAATATTTATAGTAATAAAGAAAGAGTTATATTTCCTTCTGGGAACATCATGTGTCCCACAATCACTAAAAAGTGAGAATTTAAAGAATACATCAAGCATATTTTCAAGTTCTGTTTTTCAGGCTAATACTTAAATGATAAAACATAAAGAATACTGCGTATACATAACAGAGCAAAACAATATTCCTAATGGGAACTCTGTGTTCAAATAATTTTTCTCTCCTATTAGTATCCTTGCCAGACTTTTTCTATTTCTTTAGCCTTTTGTGGATATTAAGACATGTGCTAACACGTTAACACTTCTATAAAGCGAAGCACCTTTTCCTTTCCTGTTTGCACTGAAAATAAAACCTTCCTGAACTGTAAGAAATATAAAATGAAAAAAAAAAATCTAGGAAAATTTGTTTTAAAGAATATAGTTCATCTAGCTGAATAACTGAAAGAAATGAGACAATGTTAAATATTTTGTGAAACTGAACAAATTTGCCACACTTATTTTAAATGTATACGCATCCTATTTGATCAGCTTTGTGAACTGAGTATATACTCAATGAACACTAAATTTAAAATATAAAACCGATCAAAGGAATTTCAGGTAGACTTAGCCTCTAAAATCACTTGATTCTAAGGAATTCTAAGTCTGAGGAAGCAAATAGGCATCGATTTCTCATATAACGAGTATAACATCATCAGGCTCGTCCTTTTTCTCTTATTTAGTTCACCTGCAAAGAGTTGTACACTCATACAGTCAATATCTCAAATTAGTAACTATATTTAGGGATTGGTTTTAACATTTGTGATTATTAGTTACTATTTTTTTACACTAATCATGTGACTTTATTCTGGGATAGCTTGACAAAAGTAACTGCTACAGTTAGGTGGAACTGGTGGTCCTATTGAGATCTAAATTTCTCAGGAAGAGAAAGTGACTTATGACAAAGCATCAGGTAAACATGACATTAGAAATTTAGCACATTTTGAATCTTTTTCAGACCACAAGTCCTTGTACAGCAGATTGAGGAAAAAAATTAGGCTTATCTAGGATATACTATCAGAATGAAGACTTTTTAAGGTTTTTCCTTCAGTCAGAAAAAAAGTATGCATGCATGATTGAGCTAAGCTGTAAAGAGTACAGTCAGAACCCTGTCTGACTCATTTAATTGCTTCTGTGCCCAAGTTCTGGTGAAGGACTTTGGGAATACTGTCTGTTGTCTGTCTTAATAATTAAGGTTCTATGCCCCATATAGTATAAAAAACTTCCCATGTGTGTATAAAATTTGCCATCTGAAGTGTCTGAGTGTGCAATCCTAAATAATTTTTCTATGAGCATTAGTGCAGGTAAGACTTGACTACTGGAATGATCTAAGATAGATGACACAAGGGGATAAAGACACTGAAGAGTCCAAAGCTGTATATTATAATTATTTAAATAATTAGCCATGGAACAAATACCACAAATCTTACAGATGAGATACGTAATTACTTGTAATTCAGAGCTGAATGAGTGTGATATAGCTTCAGAAAACAAGGTACTATTCAAGAATATAAGAGGCCTTGGGGAATACAGATCAAAGATGATGACTAAACAATAAGGGCTTGATTCAATCCATTACAGTCAAAGGTTTCAGACTAAGGCCCAAGAGAATAAAAAGCAGTATTTTATAAAAAATCAATACTTTCCATTCCACAATATATTTTGCTGTCATATATTTTGTATCTTAATGATAAGCTATTATTTCAAATCCTCATGTACTCTATTATTAGTTGAAATAATTAATAATCTAAAATACTGACACCATCAAGAAATTACTAAAGGAAAGAATGCAGTACTCTGCATTGAATCAAGCTGTAGCTGGAATTCAGATCTCTGCAATTATTCCATCAAATTGGGATTCTTATCTTTTGCACTGTTTTATCGGCTGTGTGGTTTGGACACCAGTAGGTAGATGATACTCAAAGGTTATAGGTGGTACTATTTGGATGTACAATTTATCTGGAAGAAAGAAACTGTAATAAAAGACAGAAACATATAATTTTTTCATAGAATATACATATTTTTGGAGATATAAATAAAGTAGGGGAAGAATATTTCATTTTCTGTTCTCCGCAGACAGTGGCAAGTCTTTGATTCCTAGGTTTTTCAAACTAAAGGAATTGTTCCAATCATATACTTTTGAGATAGGTTATAGAAAGAACACGTTTGACAGAACAAAGGTGAAACCAAGATAGATTTTTCTTTTTTTGCATTGGAGTCCTTAAATTTTGGAACGATCAAAGTTTCCTGGGAAAAGCTGTGAAGCCATCTCAGCAGAAATGTTATCTAGACACAGGGAAAACATCTATATGAATTCTTTCAAATTTATCACAAAGGACTGCAAGTGCCATTAATTTACTGGTTTGTTCACAGAATCACAGAATCACAGAA
>NW_010106499.1:0-22185 GCF_000699245.1 Pterocles gutturalis | reverse complement strand
TGCGTGAGTGGCCTCTGAAGATGAAACTCTTCATCGAAGAGACCTGGGCTGTTCCGTTCTTCCTAACGGCGCTGGGAAATTCGTTGTTAACAGTTGAGTGTTACGGTGCTGGCAGCAAGATCCCAGCTTGAAGGGATCCCTGATGCTTATTTCCAAGCTCAGAGGGGGGTTTTTAGTCCTTTATATCAAGCACAACTGTGTCAACCTAATACAATTCCTAGAGCTGGAGATTACTCCACATCAGAAACTAATACTAGTCTGAAAAATGTTCTTTCCACCCCCTGGCCGTGCACAGAGATAACGCCACCGCTCTGATCTCCCGTGCTCCCAGCCAGGCTGGGCATGTAGCTGTGCATGTCCTCATTTTCATCTCTTGCCATAAGTAAATCTCTCCAGTGCCCTCATCAGCTTCCTGAAGGCTCTCAAGAGCCACGGGGTGTATGTTGAGTTGCTAATCACTCTCCACAGGAGTTTACATCTCTGTGAGTCCTACCAGTAATCTTCTCCACCACATCCTGGCCACACAGCGTACCTGAATCTCATCAGGATGTTTAACATCAGGGAGACCGGAGAAAGGCTGTTCCACCAGCTAAAGGAAATGATAGGCTTCAGCTCACACAGCTTGCCCAGCATCATGCTTCAGCCCAGGAGACTTTGCTCTTGGAACCCCCACAAGCTGAACATGGGGGCTCAGGGTGTAAATAGCAACACAAATTGGGGGAGAGGAGAAAAGGTCTGAGAGGGTTTAGAGCTGCTGTCGAGTCTTCACCTTCTCAGCTATGTCCTGTATTTCCCTAACAATCAGGTAAATACTGCAACCAGAGGGCAAATGTACCCCTGTGCCTGCCAGAGGCCATCTGCATTCCCTCCCCCCCCCCCCACCGCCCTGGCGTTTGGCGAGGCAACGAAGGGGCAGGTTTCGCTGAGTTTTGGAGCAGGATCCCAGGGGAAGTGCAGTCCGGCTCTCCTGGAGCCCAGACGAGCCTGCACATCAGTGAGATGTGAGAGCACTGAGATGAGCTCCAGATGGGAGCTGATGAAGCACAGAGACCCAGAGAGGCTGCAGATGGCTGCAGCCATGGAGGAGAGGGCTCCAGAGGAGCAGAGGGAGGCTCAGGCAAGGCAGCGGGAGGAAACAGAGGCTGGGGAAGTCTGCAAGTTTGCTGGAGCAGTGCCAAGGGAAAGCTTGAAAATCATTCAGACCAGGATCTTAGGACTAATGGGACTAGGCAGGTGCTGGCAGCCATGTGTGAGCAGCCCAGGGGCACGCTGTGTGTGACAGAGCCCGGAGTGTTGAGATTGCGCAGCAGAAAGTCATCATAAGGGATGCTGATACACAAGCTGGCAGTCACGTATGTCACAGAGCCTTGTTCATTGCCCAGAGCAGCCAGGAACACTCAGATCATGCTTCCCTACAGCCACCCACTTGTTAGCCACCCTGAAATGTGAAGACCAGAGTTATGCCACGTTCTTTGCAGCCCAAAGCCTTCTGCATCCACCACATCAGGGCATGATCTGCGCCACAGGTAAGGACTCTCCCTGGCCAGGCAGGTAAGGGGCATGGCAAGGCTGGGACACCACAGCCCTGTCCTCTGCTGGCATTTCACAGCACCCAGGCCCCTTCCCATCAGGACCAAAAGAAAAAAAATCTTGCCAGATCCTTCTTGATGCTCAGGCTGAAGAAGGACAAGTCATCCTCCCAGAGGCCAGCCAGTGTGTCCGAGCCCAGCTGTGGGCTGGACAGGCAGTGCAGAAGTTGGCTGAGGTCCTGAAGAGAACTGCAACTTTGAAACGACAGCGTAAGGGGATAAAAGCAGAGTCCCCAAGTCCCTAGAGCTAAGGGAAAGCCTTAATTACCTTTTTCCCAGCTACAAATTAAAAGTAAAAATAGACTAATGCTGCCTTGGTTTAGCCCAAGCCCTCACCAGTATTGGTTTTGAACAGCCATTGAAGGTAAGAGCAGGGTGGGATATGCACTGTCCCCCCCTTGCATCCCCTCAGCATCTGATGGCTTTCACATTGCAGGACCACCTAATTTTTATATCGTAACGCTCAGCAGAGCCACGAATCTCTGCCTCCACCCTCCCGGTGCTGCCCTTCCCCATGCCCCCTGGAGCCCCTGCTGCAGACTGCCGGAGGCAGTGCCTGGAGGTGCCTTTCTAAAGCTAGCTCTGAGTAACACCTCGAACCTACCTTCTTGTTCCTAATGCAGACCTTGTTGCTACCACAGCTGCTTCCTGGGTCAAGGGAACTGGTTTGATCATAAAGTCACGTAAGAGGGTTTTAACCTTCATTATTTCGAATTGCAGATTAATTTAAATGCATCATTCAAAAGGCCCTGCAGAACAATTACACAACCAACTGCGGGAAAATTAACTGCTCATAATTGTACCATGGCAGCAAGGTGATATCAGCATCGGCACTTTTTTCCAAGAAGATTTCTTCTCCAAAAGCATCACCCTCCAAGGAGTCCCACTAGCCCCTTCCCAGCAAGCATCTTCTTGCACACAGCAACGAATTCAGCCCTGCCACATAGCAAATCCTCACTGCCCTGTGATATTCCATACGCACAGAGACAGCTAATTTATGTATTTATTTGGGCTCATTTGGGAAAACCTCTATTGCTTCTATTACCTATTGTTTCCAAGCAGCCCCTCTTGCTGGCTTGGTGCAGGTGCTAGGAGCGAGCAGGAGAAAGGTTCCCCAGCCAGTGACAGGGAGCTGTGGCAAGGCAGGGGAAGGTCCTGCCGGCTTTGCTGGGGAATGGACCACTGGTGTGATGAGTGCCTGTGAGGTCTCACACACAGCCCATGCTCCTGCTCCTGCTCTGCAGGTAGATCACACATGCAAATCAGTGGCAGCACAGTAGATTTGGACCTGTGCTGCTACCCAGATCAGCAAAAGTAGATGCTAGCAGCATATGAGTGGCAGGTTGGTTACTGGTGGAGCAGAAAATATGCCCAGTACCTCTGGCTGGCATCGGTCAGTGCAAAAGCCTGAAGCCTGGGCACCTTACAGATGTCCCCAGCTTGGGCACACTGTTCTGCTAGAGCAGGGCCAAGTGATCTTAATGGCCTTTTCTGAATTTAGGAATCACTGTATGTCCAGAAAAGCAGCAGCAGTCCAAAATGGTTAATCCTACAAAGGTTCTTCAGCTTTGCAGAAGGGAAGCAGGAGAAAGTTTTCCCCACTGTAAGTGAACTGCATTTTTGCTATGCAAACATTAGCCCATTTCCTGAAAAGACCCTAACGACCTTGCTTGGTCCTTGGAAAGGAAAAACAAACTTGTTTGTTTGGGGCTTTTTCCTAAACTAGAAGTTATGCTGGAATGGGATTTGTTCAGTAATGAAATGCAAGGTTAAACTGTGATAAGGATGTAACCATGGTAATATGATGCAAGTTTGCAGGAGTCATTTGCGTAATCACTAAGAACGAAAACTTTATGTATTCATCAGTGTGATCATTAGGAAAATAAATATGTAAAGCAGACTTAAAAAAAAAAAAAGCAAGCTATAAAAGGAATGCTTGAGGGTGTGCTTCCCTGGAGCTTTCCCCAAGGTAGCCCTTTCTGGAAACTCTTAACACACTATTTATTTTGCAATGATCTATCAGAAAAAACAGCCATCACCTGGTTTGGCCTTGGCAATGAAGAACATCAGCAATCTCTCTTCATTTCTGCCTGAGCAAGTCCAGGACCTCCTGCAGTAATTCCACTGCAGCAAATCATTACAGTGTTTATTTTAGATGGGTTTGTTCAACCAGGTTCCACTTGATCTCTGCCTAATCCAACAGGCAAGATTTCCAGCATTAAAAAAAACGCTCAAAGTAGCAGCAGGAAAAGCCTATAAATCAAATCTCTTCCAAAGCTGGTTTGCAAGTTTTCTCTTTGCAGCCCCCATTGCAGGTCAGCATGTCCTACCTGACCTGACCCTTTGCTGCCAGTGAAATAGCCCTTCCTCTTCCATACTTATGTCACCTCACCCTGATCTACAACTGATAGCATCGGATACAGATAAAACTGTTGTTTCCAAGTGGTACAACGTCAGTGTCCCTATTAGCCTGCTTTCTCCTTCTGTCTTGTTCCAAAGTTTCAATCTCAGATATTTCTCTAGGTTGGGGAAATAATTACATCAATACAGTTTGCTGCAAAGGTCTTACTTGCTGCGTATCACATGATTTGGTCTCCACAGCAAATTCTGCTTATAAAAACAAGGAAACACCAAGTAACCTTCCATAAATCTCTGAAATCCATTTTTGGACTAATTACTTCTTCTTTAACTTTTAGTCAGAGGGTAAACTACCCAGAACAATCACTTTTTTTTCAGGGGAACTGCATAATAAAAGTACAGATAGTAAAGAAAGGCAGTGGCTAAAAAAAAATCTGTTACTAGAAACGCAATCTCTTTTCAGCAGTCATCAGCACCCGCAGCCCTTGTCACAGGAGAGCTGCTGGCAGTAGTACCAAAGGTGAGAGTCAGGACTTAAGTCCAATGCCAAGTGAGCACCTGAGTCATCCCCGCCTGCACAGAGAGGAGTGTGCTGCAATAAAACCCCTGCCTGCTTGAGATTAGAAGTACAATTGTTGGTGCTGTTTAGAAATCGATTAAGCCACATAGTTCTGTTATGGGATACCCTGTGCCCTCTAGGAACAGTATGACGCTGGTTGGGAAATGCTCTGAACAAACGTTCTCCTCAAATGCATTGTCTCTCCAGGCAGTGCTTGAAAGTGGACTGAAAAAGTGATTAAGTTTAGCAACAGAACATGTCACAAGCCCAGAAACCACAAGCCCTTGAAATTAGGTGCTGTGTGAAACCTGCAAAGATAGATATGCCTGATTCATTGGTCTCAGTGTCATGGTACAACAAGATATCATCAAAACACTGATGATTTCATGAAAGAGTTTTTGATCTGAAGCATCACTTCAAGTTTCCTTGGAAGGCAGTGCTCTGCAGGTTAAGATCCCCCCTCTCTAGAGAACAACTGAACAGTAGTCAAAACACTGCAGGAGCCCCTGAAGGTGAGACTGAAGTTCAAATATTGCGGTCAATTAAAAAACTTAAAGTTCTTAAAGGAATTACCAGTCATCTGGAGCAAAATGGGTTTTTTTTCAGTCAACTTTGTTTTCATCACACGAATTATATTCATTTTCAGAGGTAACTAGCAAACTCAAGAAGCCTTACAGAGCATCTTCAGACTTTGGAATCAAAACCAGGAACATCATAAGTGCAATGACACAAGCTGCAGACTTCAAGGAGGCTCCATAACACTCTATGTCCTCTTGTTCACATGAACATTTCAACCCTTGTGAGATTCTTGCAGCTCAAGCCTGAGCAGATGGAGTAGGTCAGAAGAAAATCACAGTGAGCATGGGGCTCTTTGCTCCCCAAAAGCCAATGGACCTCCCTCCATATCTCTGTTGGCAACAGTCTGGTTTGGGTAACTCTGTCAAGCTTCTGAGCCTCTGAGGGCTTCTTTACCCTTTTGAAGCTTCTGTGGAGCAGGGACAAGATAAGAAATCATGGGATGTCTAGGCTTTAGGCATTAGCTGTTGGCATTAGGCCCCTAAGTGAATTTCAGTTGTTCTCTGTGAGCAGAAGACACACAAATTTAGGCCCTGCAGAGCCAGTTAATGATCCCAGGGTGAGTCATTCTCACCTCAGCGGGACAACGCCTCTTCATTCAGCACAGGATGTAGATGCTGTCTAACGCCCGTAGCGTTGTTCAGAATTAGCTGATGAAATTATTTGGAAGAAATCAAGTTACCTTCCAGGAATTAATGGAGAAAACAGTATGTACAGGCTTAGAAACTGCACTGTTACATTTTAATTTCTTTTTCCCTTGGCAGCATCCGGAGAATTTAATTTCTAAAAGAATAAGTAACTTTGCAGTCATCTGCAGTACCTCTTCTACCTTATCCAAACTAGTGATCAGCATCTGAGCAACCTCAGGACTACCCCATTTGGAAAAGAAAAAAAAAACCTGTAAGTTTCTGGTTCAGCCCAGCACAGGCTGGGAAAAATTCTGAAGCCCTGAATACTTCCCTGGGATTTTTCCCAGCAAAGCAGCCTCACGCTCTAAGAACCAGGGTTAATCCTGGTTCATGCTCACCAGGATGCTGCTCACCAACAAGCTGGGTTTAGTACATGCTGCATAATTTTTGAAGCATGCACAAGTACAGGTAGAACATAAAGAGAGTTAAACCAGCAAGAAATTGCTATTACAGCGATAAAACACACATCATAAACCAAAGTCACCTAGGCATGGAGAAAGGTGGCTTTTAGTTACACCTTAGCATTTTCCAAAATCAGCTCACTAGCATGCGCGCTCACTGTCTTGTCTACGAAGCTGATGAACTCCAACCTACAGAGCTGCAGTGACAGCATTTCTGGGCTCACACGAGGCATCTTTAACAATGTTTTTTAAAATCCAGTTACTTTCATGATAGTTTTCTACCTGCATGGAATATAGCTTTTGTAGAGTCTTGTCTCTGTTTCTACAACTCATAAGGCAAGGCCACAATTCCGACACTACCACTTAGATACTATTTACAGCCTTTTTTAATGGCCTAAGTACTGTGTTTATTGACAAAACACTGGAAATCAGCATCCTAGAGGCTGAATTTTGGCCACACGTGATATTGAGCAGGTATTACCTAGCCTCACAAATCAGTAACTATGCCTAAGCCCCACCAGTACTTAGCCTTTTTTTACTGCAACATACCTGCTGGAGTCCTTTCTACAAAGTTCAGGTTATTATTGTTTTGTCTTCTGAAAGATGTTGTTTAATGGAAGATATAAATATTGATTTAGAACAGGGTCAGATAAGGTTAGCTCATTGTGAAGCAGAGCAGGGAGGAAATCCAGTCAGCTTCTAAGAAACCTTTCCAGTCTAGAAAGCAGCTGCTCTGCCAGGCACATGCGGATCTCATCCATGCACAAACTGCATCACTTTCTGGAAGGGGTAACACTTGTTAGTTTTGGATACATAGCGCCTCCTCCCAGCTATAGAAACAACAACAAAAAAATATTTTCCCTCAAGAATGGCTTTGACTAATCATAGCCATGACAGCTTCACATCTCCCACTTACCTGCTGTTTTCTTTCTAGACAGACTGTCTGCCAAAGAATGAAGTTTAAGGCAATAATAACTTGCAGTGATTGTTCTTCCCCAGCTGTGGGAATGTTTAAATTGCAATGCTAAACAGGGATACAGCCACAGCAAGAACGCATCTGCAACTGCATCCCACTGCTGAACTGGCTGCCAGTGTTGCTTCACAACGAAAGCCTTGTGTTCCCTGTGCTCTGCAGCACCCGCAGCTTCCTCCTGTGAAGAATCTCTTATATAAAAATAACCAAGGTAATTCCAGTTTTGTGGAGAAAGGAGATAAAAAACAAACCACCCCAAACATTTTCTTAAAGTGAGTGTACTTTCTTTGAAGCAGGCTCCTCAAACTTACCTGGCTCACAGCTGATGTTCTTGGGATCAACACTAAATGCCTGAGCCTAAGTGACAGAACCCTTGTATAGTGTTCACAAGGATCCTGCTGTGCTTCCACTGAAGACAACTCTGATTTTAGAAACAAAAGTTGGGCCATAACTGAATGTAATGTCTCACTCTATCCTCTCCAAGAAGTTATTCTACCCTCTCTCCCCAGATAAACTCTCTACAGCTGGGTGCTTTATTAAAATAATATTTGCACTACCCTTAAGGAGATGACACTGGATTACTCTGCTTTAGGTGTTAACTGCACTTGCTTTTCCCCACAGACCTTTTCCAAAGCAAAGAAGGAGAAATCACTGTGCTAGAGGAGTGCACCTCATCTACTAATGCTAATACTTTAATTCCATGCCCTGAGAAAATTTCTCTGTAAGCCAACACTCTTGTGTATAATACATTTATATACCCTGCGTACATGCACTCTGCATACACATGTGCGTACATGTTTATTAATGACATAGTAGAACATTAACTTATAAAACTTTCATACATTAAATGGCAGCTTTTAAGGAAAAAAGTAATCCTTTTCAGACCATCAGCTGTATTAGCAGCTGTCAAAAATTGAAATCTTGGCTCCAATCAAGTTACACGTTATACACTTTATTAGTAACATATAATGGTGAGGAATTATGCCACCCATGTACACACATGTACAATATCACAATCAGATAATAATAATAAGAAATTTTTAATTTTCTCTTGAAACAAAGAATGAGACACTAACAAAAACAAATCATTACAGCAAAAATCTTTGCTATCTTCCCAAGAAGAACAAAAATATGAGCAGTAAATAACATGGGCCTCACATAGAAATATATTTCTCTTACTAATATTTTTTGCTCAATTCATTCCAGTTCATGCATTAACATCACTTCTCCCTCTTCACAGACTTCAGACCAAATGGTGGTGGTGGGGAAATCACACGGGATACAACAACTTAGCTTGTGGTCTGTGAATCATTAGCAGCCTAGAACATTTAAGAAGGTGGTACACAGACATAATGAAAGACAGCGACCGAAAAGGTCACACGTTCCCATTCACACAGGAAAACTCATGAGTTCACAGAATGAAAAATGAAAGCAATAAATGCTTATAGCTTAACCCAATTTCACTTGGTTGCAGATGCACAAGATAGTCCAAAGATTTCTCAAAAAGCATTTTTGCATTAGGAAACATGGGCTGGCAGCTCTAATTACACACTCCAGTGATTGTCTCTGAAATAACAGACTGTCTTGAACAAAAGAGATAACCACGAGGATGAAGTTAGGAAAGCCCTATTAACCTGAAATGATTCATATTTTTCTTCCTACTTCCTACTTTGTTCTTTTTTCCTTGTTAAACATGAGCATTCAGCAACAGAAAGAGATGTTATTAAAGACAAGAACCCATCCACAAAATAATACTCTGAAGGACTTAGCTACCAAGCTGAAGAAGAAAGCAGCAATTCCAGACTATGCCTTACAGGTCTGCTATTTTCACACCCAGCCAACAGAAATGAGAGTTTTAAGGCCATGTTAGGAATCCTAAATAAAAATGGGTCAGTGTTCTCTGGGTGTCTCCCACTGAACTTAGCAAAAGCTTAACATGGTCTGGAAGAAACAAAAAGATAAGAGTTATTTTAAAGGCTCATCTCTGAATATTGTAACTGAAAGTTAGCAATTACACACCCTGGTGGGCCCCAGGGAAGTTGGGTTGCTTACACTCACCATTACATGAGTTCTCTTGCATCCTCAGGTTCTCTTGAAGCACTTAAAAGAAAAGCAAATTGAAAAGCAAAAGCTGATGCACGGGATTGGGATGCCTCTCCTCACTTGGTTTCCCACTCCATCCCCTCATAGGTGACATGTAATTCCATTAATTAAACTATTACCTCTTTAAGCAGTTACAATTTTTAGCCCCTACCTCTACTCTTACTGGAGGGCTCAGCCAGAATCTCCAGGCTAAGAGAGTCTGAAACCCTATTTCCAATTCCAGATGGATGTTTGATTGGGTAGATGTTGTTTGTTTAAAACAAAAATTAAAAGCAAAAAGACCAAAGCCCCAACTACCCCAAACTTATTTCTGGCATGAGCTAGAACCTCAGTTTCTTGACAGACAGATTATAAGATTATTGCATAAAATACTGGTTTGTTCTTTATTTGCTCTTTATTGTGCTGCTGAGGCTTTTATTTAAATATTTTATCATTGCCTGGAAACAGCTCACAGGTTTCCAACTTACAAGCTCCTTTTAGAGGGGGAGTATTAAATCCAGGATGTAATTAAGCCTTTGTTATTAGGAATATTTTCTTTTCAGGCACCCAGCAGGGTTTCCAGCATGTCAAAATCTTGTTTGGACCTTTTCAGAGGGTAGCCATGTAATTTGGCAGAAGATAAAAAACACAAGGAGCCAAAAGGGCTAGAATATTTTTTCAATAATCATCTGAACATAACTAAAGAAACTGGAAACTAGTAGTGAGGAAAGGAATTAAAAAACGAATTTTAAAAAGGAAGAAAAAAGCTCAATCTTTGAATTTTAACAGTGTGTATTGGACATTTCAGAAAGCATTCCAGATACTGCCGAGGACTTTCTACTGGACATTTGAAAATACGTCCTCAAAACTCCAAAGATATTCTCTTGTTAAGATTTTGAAACAGCAGAAGTAAAAAGCAGCCATGGGCCATGAACATAAATATTTACTGAATCTGCACCTCATGGAAGAACGTATCTACTTTGGCACACATTATTATAATTTTTCCAAAGGGAAAAGCCAGCATAGATATCAAAAGACAGGAACTTACACTTCGCTCACTCAGGCTGAAAACATGTACATCCCCTAATGGGGCAGCTTATATCACAGCACGTCATTAAATATAAAGAACTGACATAATGAAAGCATCTCTACTGCCAGTCCTATACCCTTGCCTGCCATTTGGCTATGAGTTACTTTGCCTATATTCGGCCATCTCACCAGAGGACTCTTCTTGTAGAGCTCGCCTCTCCAGAAGCAGCAAGGTGTGCCCACTTTCTCTCTAGCACTGGACCTGCCAAAGAGACATGGACCCTTTTTTGAAAGGCGAGTGTTCCAAGCCCAGCTTATTCTGATATGTATATTGCCATTCATTTTTCCCATGTCTGAAGCATCTATCACAGAAAATGTTAAATTAGGATCATCAGGTCAAGAGGCTAAGTTTAGAAAGCTAAGTTTACAGGGTCCTTTTTATATAAAGGGATTCTCTAAATCTACAGTGAAACACAGAAAAGAAAAGCAGTTAATGATACTTATCATACCAAAAGACTATCTTGGAATTACAAAGTTCCCCATACCCAACTGTGACAATCCATGGAAAACTGTGAGTAGGATTCCACCTTCTGCATAGCACTACGTCTGTGGGAACTCAAAGAGACAGCATCATTGATGGTACTGTACCTGCAGGCTCAACTCAAAGGCTACTAAAGCTTAAATGTTTGCAGAAAGTCTATTAACTCAGGCCTGACTTTTTCAGTAATAGTAGAGCCTTGGTATTATTGCAGTGATATCAATTCTGTAGGTGTGTCGATAGAGTACAAGGTAAAGGAGAATATTTTCACAAGCACTGCAGTGAGAAATCCACATCCCAAACTCAGACAAACCTAATAACACAAGGTGAAGGTCAATGAAGTCTGCTCCTTTTGTAGCTAAGATGCACGATATAAACAGCAAATATTTCACCAAAGTGAAATATCACTATTTTCCTTTAAGTCATCCTCACAGCTTTTAACAAGCTGCAAAATATATGATTTAAGTTACACAAGCACGAAAATTATACAATTCATAGCGCAGAGAAATAAATGCAAAAAAGGACAGAACACATTCTCTGGTACTCCACACATATTCAGAGGAGGTTTAACACAAAAAATGGAATTTCTTCAGCAGCACTGATTAAACTTAAGATGAAGCAAGGATCTTCTTTACAAAGTAAAGGCACCAGCTCTTTGTAAACACATACTCCTCTCACTTTAACTGAGAAAGCACTCAAAATATTCCGTGGAGGCAACCTGTGTGGTAGTGTTCCATTGCCTATAAATACTTCACAGTAGAGATATCAAAGGTCTTACTTCTCCTTTTTACTGCATTTAATAAGAGATGTTTTTCTTCAATTTAATTACTGGGAAACTCTTTAAATCTCCCTGGAAATGTTACAATGAATCTATAAGACAGTGTTTTCTCTTATCTGCCTTCTGATATCTATCAAGAAGTTTCAAGGCAAAAGAAATGTCAGATGCCAGTACGAAACACACACATTTGCAGTCATCTCTTGTTTTCAGTATTGTGCTATAGACAGTTTTCCATAAGGAACCATTGGTTTATATTAAAAATATAGATACATTTAAAAAAAGGAACTTGTGAACATCCTCCAGCTGTGCAGCTACCAATGCTCTGACTTTCCACATGCACTAGCAAAGAGCGAACAAGAAATTAACTACCTCTCAATTCTTTGGGAAAAAGAAGATTAGATACTTCTGATCACAATGACTGTACTTCAGGATTACAGATTTTTTTCAAGTATGCATCCTGAATATACATGTCTCCCTAGTGTGGAGAGTATTCACACAGTTCTTTACTAATGAAACTGCAAAACTCGAAAACTGTTAAAATAAATATTCCATACAAAGATGAGTTGTTTGCATCTTGGGCAAAATGAACTGAGCATCTTCATAGTTTCCACCCTATAACTACCACCAATATCACCAAACACACTTTACTACTCATACACACAAATCCAGTGATAACACTAATTAATATTGTTCAGTATCCAACCAAACTTGTGCGTTTCTAAGTCACCTTCTTTCAGCTTTATAAAGCTGACTGAATTTTTAATGTAGTACTTTCAGCTTCTACGGGACTCTCAACTGGCACCTGGAGAGGGGAAAAAAAAAAAAAAAAAAGCAGGAATTAAGCTGCTATTCAGCAGAAGCTATTCCCAACCTCAGTATTCTTAGGTAATTTTTAGGTTAGACCCCAACAGTCTATGTAGTTAATTAGTGAAATCAGGCATTTATGGAAAGCCCTATTTTCCCTTCTCTCCACAATGAAGAAAAAAAAAACCCAAACCAAAAAAACCCCACAGAATTGAATTTCTTAGTATAACTCTAAAGTATACATTTACAGCATATAGATATTCATCATGTGGAGATCAGCTTTCATTTCTTTTCTCCGTTACATTTAAACACCATAGAATCTTGATGATCCAGGTTTGGTATCAAAGTGCTACTGTACCTTATTAACACAGGCAACTCTCAATTAATTATGGTAATACCAGGGCAAGGACTCCAGGCTTTTCTTTTATTGTGGCTAATATAAATGAAGTTGTGCCACAGCTAGGCTAATGAACAAGGTGATAATGGCAAACTGACAAGTCATGGACCACTTCCTATAGTCAGCATGTACATCCCTGAGACAGCCCCGACCCAGGCTGGTAAACCCACAGGATGCCACAGCGTGCACACACAGCTGCACAGGTTTCAGGTTCATGTTAGCTCACATAGCACCACTTTGGAAGTTTCCGAACCTTTAGGCAGATGCTAACAGTGCACACATGATGGCAGATGACCAAAAAGCTGCAGTATATGCAAGACACCTACATATAAAAAGAAGCGTGACAGAGGATCTTGCAAAAAGCTGTTTATCTTGATCCAAACAATCAAAAAACCCACAGCAGTGAAAAGTTTTCAATGTCAGCCTTATTTCCACTAGTGACTGTGATAATTTGGAAAAGCTGCTGAAACATGGTTTCGGGACCTCCTAAACAGCAGAAAGTGCTGTGCTCACTCTTCATTTAAACTGAGAGGGTGCTCAGCAGAAGAACAGGCCCAGCTCTTCATGCAGCACAGTACAGAAACTGCAGCGTGACTTCTGTTCATCAGACACTGCCTTCACCTAAAGGGACTGCAGGTATTTTAAACAAAATACGTAGTCTACAGCACAGCCCTCCAACCTAATACACAAAAAGGCTTCACAATTTACAATGCTACTTGCAAATATGAAAAAAGCAAGATTCAAGCAATAAAATCAGAGATTCAATATTAGCCACTTAAAATTAAGGAAAATCTGAGAGCAGAAGGTCTTTCAGTTTTTTTCATGGGAGCTAAACTGAGAAACAGATATCTGAGGGCAGCCTTCCATGGGGCTCTGTTGTTTCAAAACAGCATGGAAACAGTCATATTATAAGTACTCTTTTGCTGTTAATATTATTATGCCAGTAGAAGCCAAGCATTCAAGTACGGTAATACAATCACAGTAAAAGAATCACCACTTACAGCTTTAACATCCAAATTCATAATCCCTAAATTCACATTGTGTCTTCGCAAATCTGATTTTATTAAGGCTGAAACAAAACATAAAGAGAAAGCTGGTTCACAACTTTGCAATGACATACATTTCAAGGGAAATGTTTGTACAGTTCAAGCACACAGAAGCTGCTTTCAGCACATATTCAAAATACCTGTATTCACTCTTTTGCAATTTGAACTTACTGACAATTTGAACTTGCTCCTCACAAAGCACACACAGAAAATGATAATAAAAGCTTTTAAACCATGAGTACTTAAAGTAAAGCTGGATGGCTTTGGCACTTTCAGCTCATTTGTAAGTACCAGCATGTGTAAGTTACTGGTACAGTTTAGGAATACATAAGCAGTTTCTTGCATTTGGAAAACTGCGAACTGTCTCCATTTACGTATTCGTTTACATTTACTATCCTACTCTGGAGATAGACGTCTGCCTCATTCAAGACATGACTCAAGAAATGGGTGACAGATGGCTGTCCATATATTAGCAACATCATCCTTAAAACAAAGGGTGTGCGCACAGCAAGTATTTAAAATTAAAAACAAAGCAAAAAAACCCTGGTAACTCTGCAATTATAACTTTCATCCTCAGCCTGGACAGGAATCCACATCTTTAAATCCTAGATATCAGAGACATCTAAAAACTACCCAAAAATTCACTATCTCAAAAAAACCTTCACATTTTTACACTAAAGAGAAATCATTACTTACATTTCTGATTAATTACCTGTTAAGATAATGCCCACAAAAATCCAAGCACAAAGAAAGAGGTTTCCTGCACGGGCACTGTAGTCTGTTATGAGTTTTCCTTGAACAAGTGTAAAGACAATTCCAAATATCTATGAACAAACAAGTCACTTCATCAGGGAAGAGAAGGGTCATCACTTTACCTTGCAAAGTTTCAAGTGACATCTTATAGAAACCAAATTTAAAAAATTAAGACTATAGCAACACAACAGAGACTTAGTAGCCAAGCCTAAGAAAGCCTTCTTAGATTCAAGCAGAGTGGCCTTCCTGAACATTACTTCACTTGAAGAAATAAAATGATATAACCTGTGCTGATGCATTAAGGAGACCTGAGGAAGTGCCTTCAGGCTCTGGGTATGTAATTTCCACAGCAAATTCAAACCCAAGTGGGAGATAGCCAGTCATGAAGAACCTGTTGAAGAAGAGAATGAGAGGATGACAGGTGTGGCCTTCATCTATTACTACAGCTAAGAAAATCAAACATAAACACATGCTATTATGAATAAGCTGGTATTCTGAACTGTTTTCAAGATCTAACATGATTCAATACTTGCTTTGCCTGCCTCATTCCCTCAACCTCATCCAACAATTTTAGCCATACATCTCTCTTTTTAGAGGTGTATTTAGAGGTCTCTTTTTGTCTCCCATAACCACCTGCACTCCACTCCGTACATATGAAACAACCCTCTCTGACCAGTCCACAAGCCACTCCATAACTGAAGCCAATTGCTTTCAAATGAAAGACACCCCTGAACATCATAATTTGATCAGCCCAAACATCCATGCTGGAGGACAAAAAGAAGACCATCTGTAGGGAGCGAGGCTGAACACTGGAAGGGCTGCTAGAAGTTGCTGTGGAAGAAGCTGAGGGGACTGATGGGTGACAGAAGAGCAGGGGCTTAATGCAGTTGAAGTTAGCTGATCATTTTTTAAACAGAAACTCTCAAGGCATTTCTGGCTCCACCTTGACTGCCGTGTCTGGATACAGCACCATTCCCTCAGCACCTTTTTGGGCCTTTAGGTTATGTAGCTATGAGAAGTGCTCATGCTCTTCCAAGCAAACAAAGCATCCAGCATGTCACCTGGGCTATCAAAATATAGCTTAATCAAACGCACGGAAGCCAGTCTTCCTAGATTTGTTCAGTTAAACTCTAATTACTTATCCACTGTATCTTATCCAAAGATTCAACCTTACGGCAGACAGCTTTTTAAATTGGAACCAAACAAATCAACCACGTACAGACTTCTGTTAGGTCCATAAAAATGTTAAATTAAATCAACTGAAAAGTGAGTTACTTCAGATTTATTCTGATGTAACAAAAGGTGAATCCCTAGTAAACCCTATCTGTACTGTGAGTTATAGGCACAGGCTGAGAGCATGGTGACAGAATATACAGTAGAATCATTTAGTTAAAACAGTTAAATATTGTTTCTGAACAGAACTGCAGTAAGTCTTCTAGTCCTCTTTAATTGCTCACCCAAGTACTCCTCCAGTCACGAACACTACTATAAGGTATCCGAGGTCCAAGGTAAAAGTAAATACCAGCAACCCGATGAAAGAAAGAATGTAAACAATCAAAGTAGTTTGCCTGCAACCCAACCAAAAAAAAAAAAAAATTAACATTGTTAACATAAAGTCATGGTACCTTGCTAAAGCATGGAAAAGTAACATGAACATTATTTCCTCTATAACAACTGACATTCTACAGCTATCAAATTTGCTTCATGTAATTCTGATGCAAACATATCATGCAACGAGAACATATCCCTTCCTGAACTCTTTATTGCCTTGGTTATATGGCTGCTTCACTCAAGGCTAAGAGGCTTGCTCATACTCTCAAAAGAGTGGACAATCACAGCAGATACTATTACCTCAAGACTTAGTTCTCTGCTGTGTTGTACCGCTTGGCCATTGTGCAGCACTGCTCACTATACAAAGATCAATACAGGAGCAGACAAATTGAATACTGTTATCGACAAAAGTCAGCCTAAAAGGCAAGTCAAACAAGTCTCATTACAATGTTATGTTTATTTTAAATCTGGAATAAGGGATGTCACTCAAAATATTAAAGGACATATCACTTATTTATAAGCCAAAACACATGCAGAAACAAAGCCAATCTACAGCATTAACACCCATTAAGTTTCTAGAACTCTTGCACATAATGTCCCAAGAGTCACCAGGAGAGAACTTCTCTACCACAAGCACTGCTTCAGGGCACTGTCCACCCCTGGTGGGCACCACGCCATAGCTGATGGACCCAGGAGCTCCTACCCCACAACAGAGTTCTGCTCCATGCTCATCCCCTGAATCAAAGCAAATGTTATGCTTACTAATAGGCCCAGGAGTAGTACCAAAAAAAAAAAAAAGAGACTCCATCAACTGTCCATTTTACAAGACAATGCAGTGTAGGTTTTGAGCCTTTATGCTTTCCCAGGAAAAGGAGCCCAGTGGGCCACATGGCCACTGTACATAGGACATACGGTGCCTTCCCTGTTAGCATTACACTCCTGCAGAGACAGGAATAGATGGAAAACCCTTTCGCATCTTTGCATTTTCCTCTCTGATTTCTTTTGGCCAAGAACCAATCAGAGCGACAAACTTTTGCTGTAGCCTCAGAAACTTGTCTCCACCAAGGCTGCTAAAGATCAGGGATGAACTGCATTTTATCATCAGTTCACTTCAGCCCTTACGCTGCAGTATTTTTCCAATGCAATTGCACCGCTCTCCTGCCCCTAACCCCATACATGCCTACCCACACTTACTTGTATGTTTTAGTGTAATCCAGCCACAAACCACAAATAATCGAACCCACCATTCCTGCCACCACCAGTGTCAAGCCAATTCTCCCAGCGTTCACTTCTTCTCCCTTTCAACAAATATTTATATGGTGCTCATTAATAACTTGCTTCCACTCAGAGTCAAGTTCAGACCTCTTGGCAGTCATAAGAGCAAACAAACATTCCTATGACTCCCATAGCTGTATGGTGCAAGAAACTGTAGGGGGGTATAAAGGAAACCAAACGTCTGAGCACACATAGCACCTACATAATAATAAACATCACCTCTGTAAATGTACAGTAAAAAAACCCAAACAACTAACATCCCCAGAAGCTTACCTCATGAGTTACTATCATCTGGTTTAATAGCGTGGAGACAGAATAAAATGCCCCAGTCATAATACCTGCAGTACCAAAAGAAAAGCTTCAGTCATTCCAGGTGTAGCCACACAGATCTGCTAGATCAGAGTTAATCTTCTGATATTTAAGACTCACATCAGAGGCAAGACCATTTATCAGCCAGTAAAACCTCTTCACCAGACCTACAAATGGTGTTTTGAATCCTTTCGGATTTCCCAGCACTGGATGCTGAGTATGTAAAAGTTTGGCACTCCGTTACCCCTAAGCAACCACCACCACAACTACAACTCGATTTGCTTCCGGCACACATTCGACTGCTCTGACAGACTACAGCCAGACAGCACCACTTACCGTAACTGATCAGTAAAAGTACAAATGGAATGTTTTTGAACAAGTTTATAATTGACTGCTTGTAGGAGTACTCCTCAGGAGGCATAGTTTGCAGGACTGCTTGAGAGTGACTAGGAGGGTATTTGGGCTTTTCTTCAAACACTGGGGAAAAAGAAGAAGGAACAATTTTGATTTGTCTTTACCAGACTAATGCTTTTTCTTTTTGAAGTGTTTCAGTTTGATTAATTTCTCAAGTTTAATTTGTGGTTTATAACACTTCCATGTAAAAATATTCTAGATTTTCCCCATGGAAGAATTAAGACATGATGGATGCACTAATTACTTGGTCATGTCTGATTGCTACCAACATATGGTCAAACACAGACTTCATCTGCAACGTGTCTAGACCTTCGCATTTGAATTGTAAGAACAAGAAACAGATACCATATTATAGCATAATGTGCCCGCAAATGGTATCAAAAAGCTGAAGTGAGCTACATATCCTGGGCAGGGTTGTTCCAGGTGAAACACGACATAGAGGAAATTGGTTGTTGCTTAACCCTGGCACAACAGATAAGCAAACACAAGTAAACCTGAGAAAATGTAACCTCAACTATGTTGAGCAAAGTCAGATGCTTGAAGTGAGATGATGTAAACACTCCCTATGGTCACTGTTCAAATTACAAGAACAGAACACTTACCAACTCCCGCTAAGAAGAACAAAAGTGTGGACACTATCGCTGTTCCATAGAACATGATGCTGATGTTATGTGCCATTAGATCGAAGTCATTAGGTGTATTTGGAACCAAAACAGGTGGCAACAAAAAACCAATTGCAGTGCCAAGCTGTAAAATGAGAGAAGAAAATCAAAAATCATTTCTTTGTGAATATAAAAATTAAGTGAAAAGCTTTACCAAGAATTTATATCATCATAAGTACGAAAAAAACTGTGAAGGAAAAGTGTTCCTTTAGCATCATACTTCCGAGCCATTTGCTCTCAATGACATTTCACAATCAGGTCTTCAATAATTCAGGTGTTAACCTTTTCATTTCTAAATTAAACTACAATATTACACCTAGTATATAGCACATTTAACAACTAAGTATTAAGGAAGTTTATTTGCAGAAGAATCCTTCACAGGAAAACACTGTGCATGTACATAAATTTGTACGGGTCATCCTGCAAGGAAGGTCTAGAGATGACAGAAAATTCCAGCTATTCTTGTAGAAACAGTCTTCTCTTTTTCTCAGTCAAAACACTCCACTCGATGTTACAATCCTGCCACTACAGTAATAAAGACTAACATGCAAGGTTTATTGCAGAACTGACAGAGCAGAGAAGAGCAAGAGAAAAGGAGCATCCCTACCGAGAAACATAAAACCAAAACATGCATCTGCAATTAGTGTTACAGAAATAAAGAAAAATCACAAAATAAAGTAGTAGTGGGTTTGTATCTGGAGCCAATTCCAACATAGCAACTGATTTTGTATTAAAAAGAGATAAAGAGGGACTGAAATTTTGGGTATATATATGAAGTATTTTAAAACATGAAGGAACAACGGTCTTGGACTACTCTCCAATTTCTCTCTGCAGCTTCTCCAAAACGAAATTGCATTTAAAGAGTTAGAATTATTTTTTTTTAACTAAAAAACCCTGCATCTATTTCAGTTAAAAAATAAAAATAAAAAAGAACACCAAAGACTGTTAGAGCAGCAAGTCCAACACTCAGAAAGTACTCACAGGTGTGCCAACACGCTTACAAAGTGCCCTTTGTGCATATGCCCAGTGAGGGCTTTGCTGTTTTGCTTTTCCCCACAGACCATCAGGTTTATACAGTATCCAGTGCACACCTAAATAATTTGTTTCTTTTTATCCTCACCCTTCATTATATGAACCCTACAAACATGAACTGAGTATACAACTACTCTTAAGGTACGTTTTTCCTCCCCCAGTGTGAGCCAATGCAGTATCCACAACATTCCAAGAAATCAAGTAATGCCATTTTTCACCTTTTACATCCAGAGAGGTTAAGGCCAGCAGGATTGTGAGTTACAATGCATCTGGTGTGCCCAGTTTAAGATGCTCAATACTTGTGGAAGTCTGGCATTCCTAACAACTCTTGTTGCATTCCCAGTGATTTGTGTTTCAACTGGAAACGATCAGCCTCTCAAGAGATAACAGGTGCGATCTGATTTTTGATAACTACTCTGTCCTTCCCCTGTCTGCAGTCCCCAGCCCTGTTTGCTGTAGCTCTGAAGTTATGCAAAACTATCTGATAAGAAATCAGATGACCAAGAGTCCAGTTTGTTATAGCAACCTGATTCTGTTACACAGTTCACCTTGTGCCATTAAAAAAGTACAGTGAGACCATAATGCATATGCAGAAGTGAACTGCACTGGGATGTACAGACAACTTCACCTCTAACTCCCAAGTGCCTCATTTGTCATTTCACTACTCTTTCAGTCCAGCTTTTGAGAGGTTTTTTTTTTTTAAGAAAGCAAAAATTGAGAACAGAGAAATTCTGTTGTTTTACACTGTATCAGTCTTCACAGGTCACAAGCAGGGCTGGGATCCTAAGACCTATGCAGCACACAGCTCTGAGCCAGCGGGGTTCGGAAGGGCATAGCTGCAGAACAAGCCACCATCCCCTGTGCCAGACTGCAAGAGGGGGACAACACACACGTTGTCTGTGTGTTTCACAAGTATTTCCCAGGTAGGTGGCAGATGACCACCAAGCACATCAGCACGCTAAGATCTGTCCTAGCTTCTGCAGGTGAATGTGCTCTGGAAATTAATAAAGTCTTTTGTTCACACCCCTGCTCCCATTTCCCTCGTCCATCCTTCTCATAGTTCCTGTTCACAAAATTCCTGCTCCTGTCCTTCCCCATTTCAACCCCCACATCTCAGCACCCAAGTAAATCTGTTTGAGAGTCCCAGATGGTTCCTTGGCACCATACTGCACAAATGAAACCCCCTTGCTACTAGGAGGGCTGGTGCATGTCGGGAAGAGTGGAAATTTAGCTGCCAAAGAAACCTGTTACCTGAATCCAGGACACAGAAGCAAAATTTTTGCCCAACTGCTAGAACAACCAAACAACAATCCCCAAAGTCTTCAGTCCAAAAGGGACTGCTGACTTGTCCACTGGAAGACTTCAATGGAAAAAAAAAAAACAAACAGTTTTGGAAAAGCACTGGGAAAACTGTAAGCATCCAGATATGAGATAATGACCAACCCTAACTGTAAATACATAATGCTAATATTACTGGTGTAATAATCCAAAGTGCATAAACATAAAATCATCACACTCACATAAGGAAAAACAAATCCCCCGTGACCTTAACCAAACTGTACCTATGACCTCAGCCTGCACCAGCGATGTTGATGGGAACCTTAACATTTTGTTGCCACAAAAAAGCAGGGACAATGGCAAGGGGTGAGAACAAGGCTATGGGAGGACAAAAACCCATCAGCATCATATTTTCACCTGTGCTTTCACATATGCCTGTTCCAGCTCTCTGAAACCGGCCAGGACCAGGGAGCTGGAGAAAACCCATGACTCAGTTATCAGCTCCCCACAGGGATGTGAACTCTCACAGCGTTACAGAAAACTTCATGAGTCACCAGGGTATCAACTACTGGCACTCAGTGATTCGAGGCTGTATTTTAAAAGCGGGAACTAACACATGCTGGCACTGGGGCTCTCCATGAAAGTCCATGTACATCACCCTCCTCCAGCTGGTGGTGGATTCAGTCAGATGAACAACGTCAAAACTCAAGAGGAAGAGAAAGTGGTGCTGGACAGCTTCTGACAAGGGTCACGACCGATGTCCTCCAAGCCGTGTCCTGCCACACAGCCAGGGTCCTGCCAAGCGCGGCTGGCTGGGGCGGGTGGGACATAACAGCACCTCTGCTCTTGCCCCCGCTCCATCACTCTTCTTCTGTCCAATGCTGCCCCATAACCATTTAACGCAGAAAGGTCTTTCCCCCTTAAGCGACTCATTTTCAAATCAAGGCCACACCAGCCTCAAAGCCAACTCCCTTCCCCAAAGCCTCCCTCGCCCCCCTCCGCCCCTACCTGGTTGGCCAGCACGGCCACGGCGCAAGCGGTGGACACCTCGGTGGGGCCGAACCAGACGGAGGCGATGCGTGAGGGCAGCCC
>NW_010106498.1:297-12880 GCF_000699245.1 Pterocles gutturalis | reverse complement strand
GGCAGGGGGAAGGAATAAACCCCGGGCCCGATACGCGTGTAGCCCAGCGCCCCGTCCGTGCCCCTGCTGGCACACCCGCAAAACCGCCCCCGGCTGCGGCATAGGAAAAGCCGGACCCCCGATGTGTGTGTGTCCTCTCGGGGGAAGCATTAGCACTGCTGCCCCTCTCCCAGCGCTGGGCACCGGCCTCGGCTCCCAGCACGGACCGGGACAACGTGTCCGAGAGTGAGAAGCTGCAACTGCATCAAAGGACACCACCACCACCATGGAAGCATACAACCTACCCCGCTCCTGGAGAGATCTCTCTCACACTAACCAGCACAGGTATCATGTGGTCTCAGGGCTACAACCAGAGCCAGGCTCTGGCATGTCACTGTGGGGACAGACCTTGGCTTCAAGTGACTCTGAACAGCAATGGGACACTCAGTGAAGCATCCAGGGTATCGAGAGACTGCAGGATCTTAGCATACACACTGTAAATAAAAAACACTGTCACATCCGGGGTTAGGAACGATGACCATCACTAACCAGGGGATAATGATGGTAAACCAAATTAAAGATAAATGATTTCTTGAAGATAAACCAAAAACATATACAAGCGCCAAACCCTCATGTGCACTAGGCTGGAGATTGCACTCTTGCTAAACAAGCAGAACGAAGTCACCATTGCTTCATTCAGTGACAATGCCCTTCATAGCCTTAAAAAGTTCCAATTTCAACAGAGCAAACAATGCCATTGAGCAACTTGTCCCTCCTGCAACTTTTCGTCTGGTCTCAGGCTAACATAAAACTTTAATTCAGGAATAAAAAAAAACCTCAAACATTTTTACCATTTCATAAAGTGTTTATTGAGGATGGTAACACAGGATAAATCATGCAACAGCTCAGTAAAAAAAGGGGAATCATTTAAAGGATAAAGAATGGTAACTGGTGCTGCTGATTCTGGAAAGTTCATAAAAAAAATATTAATTGTCCAAAAGTGACATCAAAAACCACTTAGAAGCTGAACATGGAAGTTGCTTATAAAGCATTCATTAAAAAGGAAATGTAGATATTGTTTAAAATTATCACCTACAGATTACTGTAATCAACAACTTACAAGTCTCCCATTCCTGTAGCTGCAACGGTGTAGCAGGGCTTTACATCCAAGATATCTAACCTTCTTTTCCCAAACAATACAAACATTTGCCACTAAGCAACACAACCACATCCCTTACCCTTCACCACCTGCGCTGCCAAGTGCTGGCACTGTTGGGACTACCTTCCCAAACTTCATGGCAAAACAGGAAAGGGCCCATCCTTGTGGCCTCAAGAGATTTCCTTACTGTCCGCTTGCCATCAGCCTGTTTTAGAAGGGGAACAACTACAAAATGTGACTGTTGCCCTTCTGGCACCAACATATATTTTAAATAAGGAACTTCATGTCAGCAGATGGCACAAAGACTGGGCACCAGCACATCACATCAAACATCGGTGGTTTCAGATTTAGAGTTGACGTATATTCACCTTTTGGAAAAAAATAAATATAGTGGAATGAAAATTGAATCAAAGGGAGAGAACAGATGACTACCATCCATCAAGGATGCACATATCTGTGCACTTAAAGAAAAAAAAAAAAAATCAGTCATTTCAAAGAAATTCTTGAAAATTAAAAAAAAAAGTTTGCACTTGTTCCTGGTCATAAACAATCTCACAAAAATCTCACTTTTGGAACTATTCCAATTGAAACCATACACTGAATTTATTAATACAGTATAAGTTTCTTTATGTAAAAAATCTTTATACATAGTAATAAAAAAGATAAAGGCAAGATGCGTCAAACAGAAATCTGCTGGTTGTTTTTCCTCTGTTCTTACAGAGCCGCTGATGACTACCTGCACTATAAAGAGCTGTGTTTCTGACTTTCTGTCTCAAGCATCTTCGCCTTTGCTTGTGATAAGGATTGTTCTGTCCAAGCATCCAAAAGGACAGATGCTGGTGATGGTTTTTTTGGCACTTACGCTGGCAAACTGAGCTTCTTTCCCTTGAGTACTGTAAGGAAAAGTACGAAAGAAAACAGTTAACGAAAAGACACGATCTGGGAGAAGCACACACAGGGTTAAAACTTCAAAGGGACCAAAACCTATCACATACAGTCACTTTGTTGCAAAACGGCTGCACTGCAGACAGTCCTCCCAAGCTGGCCTCTCTTCAATACATACTGGTAAAACTATGATAAATTAACAACTATCCTAATCGTGTCCTCTTGTGGCACCCCGCAATTCTCACTTTTCATCCTCAGGACATGTTAGACTGTGGTTCCTTAAGAGTTATGACTAAAATAACACAGCCCCATATAGCTTTGTAGTTACATGATGGGAGCTGGAATGTGAAGAAGGGCAGAATTACTAATGCACCCTGCAGAAATTACTGCTTCTGCATTTCGCGTAAGAAGAAACATCCAAAATCCTCTGGACTCTTAAGGTATTTAAAACACTGAGAAAGGTGCCTGTAAATGCAGAATCTGCACAGAACAGTGTACGTTGTCAGGAAGCATGAGGATCATGCTTATCAATGGAAGACAACAGCAATATGTACTGAGCCATACTTATTTTAAATTTGTCGATTAAGTTCATCAGACCGTTTATACGTTTGTATTCTATCCATACTCAAAACAATCCTTTAGAAATGCCCCACACTAGCAGAAAGTGTACTTGATAAATCTATCAAGGACATTTCAGCAATAATTTGCACACAAAATTAACAATAATTAATAATGTTGATATAGCAGATCCCTCTGAATGTGTTAATTGCTACATTCCACAACCTGGAAGTTATTTGCACTACTCACCTTTTGTAACATACAAATAGAAGAAGTCACAGTAAAGAACGGTCTGGACCACACCAGCAACAACAGCTATGAGGTCAAAAAATCCCTCAAAATAGTAGCGCCAAATCCAGTTGACTAAGTACAAGGCACGGTACAGACCCAAGAAGAAAAGATAGTGAGTAGTGATGGTCTCTGCTTCCCCAGTTTTGCTGATCATAAAAAGTTGAGGGAGAATAGCAACCGACTCAAGATAGATGGAGAAGGTCCACAGTATCTGAAAGGAAAAAAAAAACAAACCCACAGGTATATTCAACTGTGTTATTGATAACAGAAGCAGAGAAGGTATTTGACTTGGCTCGACTTTTCACTCTAACAATGTTATGAATAGGTGCAGTATTTTGGCAAGCTATCCTTGGTACAGGAAAAACTAAGTGAAAGCTTCATAATCAACCACAGGATGGTATGAGGGAACAACTCTCTTGGCACACAACAGACTCTCCAGACGTCTAGTCAGCCGTCAGGCACAGGTTTACTTGTGAGGAAACTTATGTACATCCATCGCTGCAGGGAAGATGAAGTCCTTTTTTCCCATGTTCTTACAACTTTTCTAATCTACTGGTTTAAAGAGTAAGTTAATACAGAACATAATTTTAAATAATGTCTCAAAGTGTTGCAATTAAAATTCCTTTACTCGCTAATAAAATCATTTAACTCCAATAAATACAAAAATGCAGCTCATTCCACTTAAAATAAGCATCTGAAGTTATTCTCTATCTCGTGGGAAAAATTACCTGTTTGAACTCTCTATAATTACATTTTTAATATTTTTTCTCATAGGAAAACATACAGCTACATTTCAAATACAATGCAGTTCTTTCTAATACTCTAGACCATTTGTGATTCTACAAAATTTAAGTATTATTATTCCTTTTGTTTTCATCAGGTGGCACCACCTATTCTCTAACTGCATTCTGGGGCATTTCTTTAACAATTCTAACAAAAGGAAGGATACATTTGAATTAATATAACCATCAGAGTGTACTGGGAAAAAGATAAGTCTTCTGCTTAACAAAATAATCAATGTTGATAATAATGCTAGTCTCCTGAAGTGCCTTAAATTTTCACAGCAATCTACACCGTAAAGATGCATTAAGGAAACAGGATTAGCCTGAACCTGCTAAACACAGGCATCTTTCAAGCATTCCTCAATCTGCCTAAAAAGGCTCATCTTCATGTTCTAAATACTTCAGAGAAAAAAGTATGACCTCCTGCCAGCAATCAACTCACCTCCAGAGGAGAGAAGTCATGGTTGACAAGAAACGAGAGTCCGCCAACAGGAACTATCAGAAACTCCACTCTGAATGTATCATGGTTTCCAT
This sequence comes from Pterocles gutturalis, assembly GCF_000699245.1. Lineage (NCBI taxonomy): Eukaryota > Metazoa > Chordata > Aves > Pterocliformes > Pteroclidae > Pterocles > Pterocles gutturalis. The sequence continues at coordinate 8,692 of NW_010106498.1, read as the reverse complement.
CATAGGTGGCCTTAAATTTCATGTAGATCAGATACACAGTGGCATACGAGCAAGCAATGTAGATAAGCTAAAGAGCAAGGAAAGAAAACAACCCACAGACGTTGCAGGATTAGATCAAACTTACTGAACAAAGATATTGCCAAGCAGTAAGCGCTTTTTTGGTGGTTTGTATTGTTTTTTTGTTTTTGGAGTTCCAGGCTATGTGGTAGTATTTAACTTTTCTCAGCAGAGTAATAATTCAAAACCAATTACTCTGGGCTCTACTGGTTTTGTTGCCTCAAAAGCATCACCTTGCCTCTGGCTGAACTGAAGTGACTGTCGAAAGTTTCTTTAAAGACCCTTTCCTGAGCAGACAGAACTACGGAACTGACTGGAGAAGGAAAACCCCTTCTGCTACTGAAGGGGATGCACCAGCCCAAAACATTTAAGTTACAAATGTGCATGTACATACATGCAAAAACGATGGAAGTGATCTTTTCACATTAAAAAAAAAGCCTAGGAGTGGTGTGGCTCATGTGTCAATTGAAAACCTATTCAATAAGCCCCACTTGAACTCAGCCATTTAACATATCACAAATTTTTGTTTTGATTTAGACCTTTAAACATCTTGGAAATTTTAAGAGTGGCAAGTGGCTAGTGCTCTCCACCAACCAACAGGCCACAAAACCTGCAGAACTAACAGACTTCTAGAAGCACTGAACCAGAATTCCGTTTCAATTTCAGCTGATGTCTAACGTTACCATTTTTAATTGTTATGGTACAGTAGACTTCACAGCTATTCCCTGTAGAATAGGGAAACAGCCTTATTTTACAGATGAGAAAACAACTGGAGAGAATACATGACTTTCTAAAGGTCAATCTGCCATCATCAGGACAGAGCTCACATTGTCCTGGAGACAACATAGTACAATAGACTAGACAAATAGTTTAGCTTCTGCCTCAGTTCCATCACAAAAATTAAATATTCCAAACCGTTAATCACATTAAATAGATGTTCTTTACAACTTTAAAACCCCACTGTTTGCAGATGCTACTAATCACTAGAAATGCTGCTCACAGACACAAAACGCTACAGATACTATATTAAGGAGGTCAGGATCCAAAGACTCTTTACTGCTACTCCTGCTACTACACTAGCACCCCAGCTCACTGGAGATACAGGACCACAGGACAGGATATCAGATACAGGGAACCCCTACTACAGGTGAAACTAATCATAAGTGGTATGGTCATAGAAGACAATAAGAAAGTGTGAACAAACCCCAAATCCTCACTGAAGATTTATTCAAGAGACTTATAGCGTGTTTTGGGACACTCAAAAAGTTTTCGTTTTTAAAGATACCAAAATAAATGAAAAGAATGGTAGAAAAGTGACTGCAGAGTGCACCAGCAGAAACACATCCAATACTCAGATACCATGACAAAGAAACTGTAAGATACAGAATGCTACAAAGCACAAAAATTAAAGTCTGCATGTCACTAAGAAAGACAGTGCCAACTTGTGTATTTCTTTTTATATTCCTGTAACGCAGAAGAAACTAATTTTCCTGAATGTCTGATGATCACTGCCAGACAAATACAGAAAGTTGGCACCTGTAGTTTAATTAGTATTTCTCTAAAAATACAGAAGAAAATCCTAACTCTACAGAAATTAACATCTTTTTTTTTTTTTTCCCTGCCAATTATAGCATTTTCCTCAGATTATAAAGTCCATCTATTTATGCTCTGGGTAAGCTTATTTGTATAGCAGTTTATATTCTCTACAACTGTGTAATATTACATATTCCTAAAAACGCATAGCTAGAACCAGAAGCTGTGTTGGGACACTCAAGCAGCTTTATATTTTGGCACTACAATAATGGGCTGAAAAGCCAGTTACAGTTCTTCATCTAGTCTGTTAATATTAAAACTTAAGCATACACATTTGATTTGTTAGAAGACAACAGTGTGAGCGGGTTTAAGATCTAGAATTTTATTTTACAGTATTATTCCCCTAATTGTTTAGTATGTTTTGCGTTATTCACTCTCTGATCTTGCCTCTTGGCAAAGTTATATTAACATCTGAACTAAGATGAAGAGAACCAAGAAAATCCAAGAATAAAGGAACTGTATTAGAAAGGTGTCTGCTCTGATGCTACAAATGCACCAATGTGGACCAGTGCCACAAGCATGCTGCACTCTCCCAGTCTACTGCTTTATTTTCTTGTACTCAGCACCAGATTGCAGGAATAAATAAATAACAAAACCAAATCTCGGCTCACTAACATTCAGTGGGCAAGCGAATGAGGTATAATCTGACGGAAGCTACATTCCTAAGAGCGTACTCCTGTCAACTTTTGATTAGCCTCTGACCAAACATTGGCTGCAACTCTGGCAATGCATTCTGAATATTAATTTACCTTGTAGTGGATAAAAAGATATTTACTTAAGCTCTAATGTCTCAATTAGGAAATACAATTTATTTGAACCATTTTTAAAAGCTTTTATTTTCAATAACCAAAAAAGCATTTGTTCTAAATGTCAGTGTCCCCATATAAACAGTTTTTTAAAAATTGCATGTAGGGTGTAGAAGAAAGTAGGGTTTTGAGCCCATTTTCCACATTCTTTATCCAAAGCCCATCTACAACTTATTCTGTAATAACTGTGGAGTGGGACATTTAAAGAGGCTTTGATTAATGAAATTATGCACTCTGCATACATTACTAGCTTTTCTAACTCTTCAGTATACTCTACCTTCATAGATGTGTTATACAATGAAATGAATGAAGTGAAGAGGTCCAGATAACGGGTAGTGAAGACCAGTGCAAACAGAAGCTGGCTTTTCCCAGAAATACCTAAAGCAATAAAGGAAATAATTAATTATTCAAAAAGTGATGATGTGCTTTAAAACACGTGATGCCAAGGATGAGAAAGAAGATATCCTTTATTTCTAAGCAAGTTGATTACAAAATTAGGACAAAATCCAGGCTTCCAGAACTAAGCTGTACAAGCAGAACTAAGTCCATATATCTCAGCAGTGTGAATAGAAGTTACCTACACATCACTGTACTGTAAACGTTGCTAGCAATACTCAAGGTTTAGAAGTTACTCACAGCAGATAGCTTGCAGGTAGTATTTTTTTAGATTACACTATCAGTTCTGCATTATCATTGGGCACTATGCATTAGATTTCAATTCTCAGAGTGCTGTCATGTGCCTCAGTACATTCTTTAGATGCTGAATAGCTGGAAAGGCACAAGGGTAATTCGATACTACAGATCCGGTGACAATCAGAAGGTATGCTAGCACCATTAACATGATTTTAAAGGAAAAAAAACAATTTTAAAACATAAGGCAATTCCATTCAGAAACTTAACTGACCACATGATGGGGAAAAAATTAACAAGCTGTTGAAACCAGACATTACCATGTACTATAACAAAATAAAATAGAAGCAAGCTAAAATGACAGACGTCTACATTGCATCTTCAAAGTAACTTCTGATTTTAGGCTGAAGCCCCAATATAAAAACATTTGGTTGTACTTAACTTCAGCCACTAGCGCAGAGCTAGAAGCATAAAAGCTTTGCATAACTGATCACTAAAAGCTTCTGAAAACTGAGGTGAAGCATCACTCCACAATACTGATGCGGTGGTGTGTCACAGCAGGGGGACAAAACAACCTAGCCTGCGCCTCTATCTTGTTATTCCAATTACTTGTTTTCAGTCATCCAGGGTGAAAATATTTGAATCTGTTCAGCTAAGCATGCAAATATTGATCACAAAATAAAAGGGAAAAATACTCTCTAGGAGAGGGTTATGATGCAAGGTTGGAAATCTTTGTCCATTCCTACAGAGATATTTCTGAGAAAGGCTGTTATTAACAGTGCCATAAAGTAATTAGAAGAAGGGCTATCTGCTATGGTTACTGAACTCCTTTTTCACTCAGGCTTAAGGAACACTGAGTAAACTGCCCCAGATGAAGGGACTTTATTTTTATACATAAAGTACAGGAAAAGCTGTAACAGTAAGAATTAAAGTTTTTGTTTGCAACTTTCATATGTGAAATTTCTGAGGTGAGCTGAATGTACTACCTGCAGAACCCAACTGCCCACAAGCAACTGCAGTACAGGAAACAGCACGTGCCCCAAAACCTACAGTTACGCAGACTGTAAAACCATAAACCAGAAGTCGTAGGTATAAAAAAAAAAGCAACAAAACAAAACCCAAACACAAACCACTTCCCAAAGTTTAGAAAAAAAACACATTTGACTTCTTGAACTAGAACTACATTGCAAAGACAGCTGAAGCAGCACTCAGCCACAGCCCAGGTGTGCTTGCTGACACTGCAACTCTCGACAGAGCCCTGCTCTTATGCCAATAAAACCAAAAGTACAAAAAAGTAACGCCATCCTAAGGTCAGAACCTACAGGACAAAGAAATCCACCTGGACAGATTACACCATCACGCTACAGCATATAGTTATGCTCAATTATTTAGCCTGCTATTTTCTTCTAGTATGTAACTGTGAACAGCAAAAAAGGCATACAAGATACGTTAATTATTGATCACAGCTATACATTTGGATCTGGATGTACTGTCACAGAAATACAAGTATTTGACTAATTCCTCTAAGCCACTGCCAGCCTCACCTTCTCCCCTAACCAAATAGTTGGAATTTTTATTAAGGCTTTTGGTACTTACACTAAATTTTGAATCTTTAGAATAGTCACATCTTCCTGAACCACATCCTAAAGCCAATCTTAAACTAATTTTCAAGTTATGTAGACTAGACTAGGCAAGGTTCAAAGTTTAAACCAAAGGCAATCTGGGAGAAAGTAAGATCCACACCACTAGCAAAAATGGAGGAGGAAACAGGTAAACACTGCTGTATGAATTTGACGCACTTCAAAACTTTAGGAAAGATATCAATATACCTGCCACAGTGCTGACCTTGGCTCCTGGTTGGCAACTGCACTGTACTGAGACTAGACTGCTGTTATTCTCGTCCTTCTCCCCTTCCCTTTATTCCCACAAACATTACTTAGTTCTTGAGCTAAATAAACACATTTTTATTTCTTCTTCCCAAGCTCTGGGCTCAATTTCAAAGGGTCAAGCCTTTCATTTTTGTTCCATCTTCACACATGGAAAAACTCCCTCAACTTTTGCACTTTAGCTTGGCTAAAGCAATAGGATGAAACTTCAACTCAAAAGCTCATCTGATTTTCACAGCCAGGCAGGACAGCAGAGCTGAAATTGTAGTACTTTCTCATCAACTTCATTTTGCTGTCGAGAGTCAGGTAAAGGGCAATAGGCAGCAGCAGAAGCATTCAGCCAGCCTGGCCGTGGAGTGTGTACACCACTTACTAACTATGAACTGTGTATCACAACCGTAAAATCTGCAAATACAAGTTTTTCTAAGGAAAGACAGTCCACACTTTGTCATGGAAACTTCACAGGCTTTTAAAGATCATTTAATAAATAAGTAGTTTTCTTCAGTATGAAGTTCACATCAGCTACAGAACCGCAACTTCTTTGGTTCTGCTAATAATACTAACATTAAGAATCCTGTACTTTCAACTAAAAAACCCCAACCCAACACTAAACATAGATCTGTCAATTGAGAAAGGCAGAATTTTCCTTCAAAGAGGGACAAGAAATTCCAAACCTAGTGGCATTTTTTTAGAAAATATAGACAAATTTGCAACAGCCTATGGCAAAATACTGTCTGAAGTCTTCAACACAGCATATGATCTGGTCCATAGTAGACACAGAAACAAAAATTACGAGACACAGCTAGGTAACGTAGCAAAAGTATTACACTTCTACTACCTACACTACACGTTTAGAGTATTCAGCATACAATTTGACAGCCTTGCAACTGCAGGTCAACTTTAACACTTGACAAACAACACCAAGAAAAGCAAATCAATTTTCGGGCAGTAATTCACAGTGCAAACAATCTAATTTGACTTGGAATGGATTAGAAAATACAGTCTGAACATGACAATGTTTGAAAGCACAGGATTCCTCAAGTTGCATGAACTTCCTAATTATGACATGAAGTCAATAATGGAGTTACCTGCTACGTTCTCCATGGCTCCTAGTAGTTATTTTTGAACTGTTATTTGGAGTGACAAACATTTTTCCAAATTCTAAATTTGGAAACTCCAATAATCAGTCACACAAAAAATTGTTTTTCCTGCCAGCTCTGAAATCATGACTTGATTTACTTTCCCCTTGTTCTTTTCTTAACATATTGACTAAATTAGGAAAAAAAATTAAGTTTGTCAAACACTGAAAACATAGACTGTTCATAACGCAGATTATCCTAGCCTCACCTATTTTCCTCAATTAGAGGAGTCACTTCTTCAGAAAGAAAACAGGGACTCGTGTCTTCAAAAACAGTAGGTTGCAGCAGAGGTACACAGGCTGTCTCCCTCTCATTTCCATCTGTTTCACAGGCCTCTGAGCTCCTCTTGGAACAAAGGCCTCAGACACACACAGATGCAACCAGAAGAGAGGAGTCGACACCATGTGGTTTGCCAGCTCTTCATGGATCACAGCCTACAGCTCAGCAGTGAGAGGCCTTTATTTATTTTCTAAGCTTCTACTGCTTCAAAAGTGCACAGTTAAAGCAGCAGCTCGTTTGCCTGCGTTTCCTTCGTCACCAATAACCATAAAGTACAAGTTTATTTAATAACTTTAATAACTGCTCTAATAACCGCACAATGTAAGGGAATCACATACAGCCCTCTAACGAGGGGTATTTAGCAGCTGCTCAGCACTAACCGGTAATGATTTAGGGGTTATCATGGTGTATGACTTTACAAACATTTTTTACGTGAATATATAGTTATGAAGTTTTTATTAGTAGAAGCTACAACTGACAACAATGAACCACAACAAGGAACAGGAGGGAGCCCCAAAAATAAAATCCCGTGCTACTTTGAGGTGCTCTTCTCGTTCTAGACAAACTTGTTAGGCCTCAGACACTATCTCACAGAAGTAACATGGATCTGGATTTACCCCTAAGGACTCAGACAGAACTGGAAGACACCAAAAACCAATCCCACACGCACCTCTGTTTCATTTTTTTTTTTTCTGAGGAAAATTAATGAAGGAGACATTTTCTACCAAAAGAGCCCACGGATGTTTGTGTTTGGGGGTGTCGGCTAAGTCGGTACAGGGAGGAGTTGGAGGCCCCATGCAATACAGGCCCATTTGCTTTTAAGGCAGTACCAAAGATAACGATAGGTATGAGTCTACTTTCTTATTAATAAATCCCTAATAACAGAGATCCTCAGTCACAACCACCTCAAGGAAAACAACATCAGATCACTTTTCAGGCAGAAAGATAGGACTAGGCTACAGTGTACTACACTGTATAAGTAACCTCAGATCCAAAGGTCACTAAAGAATCTCTTGGCTAAAACCGTATTTGAATTCTAGCCCTGTACTAGAAATTCTCATTCTCTTTCTTCAGACAGCAAGAGGCACTAAGTTGTGAGATCATTAACTCTGTTGTTTGCAATCTTGGCTGCACTTCTCAAGTAAGGCAGAGGACAGAACTCTAGAGAAGAGCTGAAGAAGACCAGGCCCTCTCCCGCCAGATCCAGACAGAATTCCTGATCCACTAGAGCGTGAGCCAGGAAAGTTCATTAGGAAAGAACTCTTGTGCTCCGTGACCTCACAAACAATAGTTCTGCACTACCACTGCATTTGCACTGTGGAGTCATTTGCTTGAGCTCTTTACAAGTTAGGAACACTTTAAGTGTGTTTAAAACCAAAGCCATTTACTTTTAATTTTGCACTACCAAGTGATTAGTAAAAAGTGACCTGACACGGAAATACACAGAACCCATACTTCCTCTTACCTGTAGAACAAATCTCTTTCATTTCCCCATTCTCAGTTCTTTCAGGTTGCAGCTTAAACTAATTCTTCACGCTCTAAAGACTTTACAGACACATCTGTTCAACAGCGTTAACTCGGTTTTTGAACGACATTTCACGTAAACACATGACAAATCGATTTCAAGAATAATCACTCTTACTAACGACACAGAAGCTCACCAGAGAGAAGGCAAAGTCAAGCTCACAGTCAAACCCCAGCCCACAGCAAAAACGCTATTTCCAGGGTCGGTGGCCTGATCCACAAAGACCCAGAGCACCGAAATGCCCGTTTTGGATTACAACAACTCCTCGTTTTCTCAAAGAAGGCAGCTATGCTGCAGCTATGCTTGCAATTCCCTCCAACCACCACACCGTACACTGGAAGCAAAAAAGCAAACCACATCACACGGAATCCGAGCAAGCACGTACAAAACACGGGAGGCAGAACCACCGCTTCCCACCCGGGCAGGCAGGGGAGCGGCGGGAGCGGGGCTTCTCCCCGGTGCCCAGCCCGGGGGGGCCGG
>NW_010106498.1:0-207 GCF_000699245.1 Pterocles gutturalis | reverse complement strand
AGCTTGCCACTGCAGCTGGTCACGCAAACGAGGAAACAGCCCAGAAACCTTAAAAACGGCACGAATCACAGTTTAATTCTTACCGCAAGGAAAGCGGGAAACAAAAGTGAAAAAGAGGGCCGCGTTAGTCAGCCGCGAATGCAAACCAGCGAGCAGAGGGAAAAGCGAGAGAGCGAGGGAAACTTCAGGATCTGCAAACTGCAAGTC
>NW_010106497.1:0-10312 GCF_000699245.1 Pterocles gutturalis | reverse complement strand
ATTTATAAATATATTTATATTTTTTTAATAACTTCATGGCTATCACTGGCTTTTCCCAATGTCTAACCACCATGTCAAATTAAAAGCAATTCCTTCTGGATGGGGAAAGCACTTCCGAACCACTGAGTGCTTGTCCACTAGAGAGAAATAAAGAAGAAAAACCAGATCACCGACTGTCTTCCAAAAAGCCTATGTTAAACTAAACACAAAATTAGTCTTTCCTTTGTAAATAACAGCATAATCAAACTGGAATATAATCAGATATATCAAGCTGGAAAACTATAAAACATAAGATTTACACATTAAAATACGCCATTTTTTTCTTCTGATGTGTATATTGTTTAAATTGAAATGCACATTTATTTCTAGATAAAAATCTCATAATAAGATTATTTTTTTCAATAAAATCCACAGTAAGAATTGGAGCATACTTACATAGTTCCAAGTACAGTACCAGTGCACAAAGAAAAGCCTTTCAGTATTTTATCAGTTCACTTCTCAAATGCAGTATAAAATTACCCTTGTGACAACAAAATATTTGTGGAGAATGTAGTGGCAAAAGTTAATAATTAAAAGCTTTTACCTTCTTCTAAGAGTGAAGTTCTGACCATCTGATAACATTGTGATGGCCATTTTTATTCAGATCCCAGACTCATTCTGTGCAGGTGCAGCTAAAACTCGAGAATAAATACTTATTCCTGCACATAGATTCTACAGATGAATCACGACTGACATCCACAGCAAATAACAATTTCTGTCCTAAAATAGGGAAAAAGAGAGATTACTCCATGAAAAATTTCCAGCAACTGACAGTGACAAGCTGTCTAGAAGATCTGAAAAAGTAAGTATGACTTTCTCTGGTGATACATTGAAAAACCACCTGGCACATAAGGTGAGGAGAAGACAACACAGTAGAGTTTTGAAACTTACAGTATTTTTAACACTACCTTTGCTGAACTGGAACATCATTGTATACTTTTGCAATACATGAAGAAGTATTCAGAAGCAAATTTCACTGACACAGGCAGGTTTAACCACTTATTTTCTCACCTGAACAGCTTTTTCTAGCAAGATGCTATTGTTAGTGGGAGAGGGTAGCTTGAACAATTCTCTCATCATTCATTCTAGATCTGAAATATCTATTGTTTTGAAAATGTGCACAGCTTTGCTTAATATTCAATTGCCTTTGAACTAGCAACTTTGTAATGGTGCTTCATAGTCTGAACCAACCAACAGAAATCCAGGTACTAAGGAAAGTTATTCAGCAGAATTGTTGATTCTGAGAAGCACTCAGCCTGTTGTGGATAGACAGTGCCAAACAACATCTTAGTAATGGCTTTTTGCTGGATGCAGGTGAGTACAGTTATTATTAGATGCCAGCATCCTTGGGGATTCTATGAGAAGCTTGTTTTAACCAATGAATATATTTGGGATCTTAGTGGACAATTCAGAGATGGAATAAAATGAAAATCAAAATAGTTCCAGAGACAGTTTCTTATTAGTAGATTGACCCGCAATAGGACTATAGAGTGGGCAAGTTTGAATGACTAGAACTCATACCATCCATGTTTTGTAGAAAGAGTATTTACATTTTCTAGCTGGGCATTCTGATACTTTCCAATAGGAAAAAGTTATGTAAGTCCAGTCCAATCAAAGCCATTGCTTCTCATTCACCAGCTGACATGCTTGAAAAATCCTTTGTCTCTGGAACTTCTGTTTTCTTATATTTTTAAAGCAATATAAAATAACTAGAAATTTACTACACTTTGTATCTTTAAGTTGCAAAACATTTGCAGATTCAAATTCACGAAGGAGTGAAACCAAGAAACCAACAGGATAAAAGCAGCACACTTTAGTAATATTTGGCAACATGCCGTTATCCTTTTAAATATTTTGCAAAAAACAATTTTTAATCTGTTTGATAGTTTTATTTATTACTGGCCAAGATATTGCCTTTCCTGCATATTTTTTTGTTGTTCTGCATTTAAAAATTTGAACCATCATTCTCCAGTAACTCTTTGTAGTGAGGTGCACAACTGCTTTGCTTTGAGACCCAGAAGTTAAAAAGATGTTATGCTTGCTTTGATAGGAAATTAAATTAAACACTTTTAAAAAGTCAATTTAAAATAAAACATACAGCAAAGCACTCTTATCAACTTAAATCAGCTACAAAAATTTTAGTTACTCTTCTTGTAGTAAAGGACATTTTTGTATACGTATATAGGTACGTATATAATCATATTGATTAATAGCTACAAGTGTATCTGCTCTGAAAATATGCAGCCATTTTCAAATCTGTTTTCAAAATATTCTTCAAACAGTGCAAAATGTTAATTGCTTTCTTACAACAGAAAGTCTTCGGTTTGTATGGTGTAGGTTCCCTAGTCAGAAAACAGAAGAGATTACACGAGACTGTACCTGAGCCTTCTCCTCCTCCTATTGTGTTGCATTTCTGAGGCAAATAAAGCAAAAAAATTGGATGTATCTTACCGAAATAGAACTGTCAAAATGGATAGAATTGATGTAGCCAACTACTACACCATTCTCATCTTCAGTTTCTGCTACAGCTGTAAGCCTGGCCAGCACATGCTGCTCTTGTGCTGCTGCCAACTGAAAAAGGACTCTCAGGGAGCTGTTGGAAGTTGTCAGTTTAAAATACCGCCTTGTGCTCTTTTAGATTTTGCTACTGTATGCACACAATTTGACTGAGAATCAGAAAGTTAAGTTATAGCTGTATCCCTGATACACTCTGTTTCTCAGAAGAGAGTGGAAACAGCACATAACTCATCTTATGTAAGTTCAACGAATTATGAATGTTTAGTACAGCAGAAGCCACATGAGAGCATACTGTATCTTAGGGTGCGCTCTTCTGGGCTCTTGATTGAACAACAGAAGATAATGATCAAACTCATGCCTAATATGATCTGTATGAACAATTTACTACCAGGGCAGAAAAGAAAAAGAAAAACAAAAAAAAAAGAAAAAAATCCAAAGATTTAATTTGCTGCAGTAATCTACTAGAATGAATGATTTGTCTGGCTCAGATGTTAATTTATTCCTATTATTTTATTCTGCTTCCATCAAACCAATACTACCATTTTATTTTGCCATTCACCTTTTACTTCTAATAGCTAAAATCAGTGACTCCTGAGACAACATCTGCCAGCCAGTAACTATCTGGAATCCACCAGAATTCTTTGTTGACAAATGTTTGAACAGGCAGCAACTGGGATTGACAAATAAGTGAAATTAAAATGCAACAATGATTGATTCTCTGCTTACATGGCATTTCTGCTGCAAACTTGTAGTACAAGCAAATGGAACTGAAACTCAAAAGCAAACTCTGTAATGACTAAACAATGTACCAATAAGATCTCTGGTTATTGCATGCATATGAAACAGAGAAGAGTAACTCATAGATCCAGTTGAATTTCCTGGTACAGGCTGGCCTGGATTATGATTTGTTTTACTGTGTGGGTGGACTTGAAACCCAGCAATAATCTCTAGTAACTAAAGCTGTTTTATATAAGAATTAATTCCAATTTATACGGGGACTCTAAACTAGATAATAATAAAACTTTGGGAAGTTACATTTGTAAACAAAAGCAACGTTGTTATGGCTTCGGTTCTCCTTTAACTGTCAACAAAATGAGATGTGTAATGCATTCCTCTGAACTGCCTAAGTCTAAAACATCACATCTGAAAGGACCTGTCAGAGTGATGTGGCACTCAGAGTCCCACAGAATGTCACATATGTATTAAATTCATGTTAAAATAGTAGCTGAGGTAGCCGAGTGTAAACTGATTGCTAATCTTAAAGTAAACTGCTTCTTACTTCATAATTAATAAAACCAAAACATGCTAGATAGTGGTAAAGATGAACATGGAAAACAGAGTAATATCTACTGTTTCCACAGCTGCTGCACAGTATGAATATAGTGTCAATTTAAGCTGATTAGACAAGTATTCTCATATGCAACACCTTGCATTTGCTTTATATACCTTTCTGATTTCTTTTGCAGTTCTGTAAACATAAAGGTTGAACAGGACACAATTACCTTGCCTTCAACTTATTTACTTAATGCAAGTGACAAGCTCCAGCAGATAGAGTGCATATCAGTGTCAGTTGCTTTGTTTAAAGTAGCTGAAATGCTGACCTCAGTCTCCAAGAAAATTGCTTCAACAATTCATCTTGATGTGTACTGCACTACTGATTTTCTTATGTTTTATTCTAACAAGAGGTCATAGCAATGGCATTGTTACATAATATTAATTTTAACTGACTTTGAGATGGATCCATTTTCCAGTAGTGGTTGTCAGTATGGGATTTCTGTGAACATTTTCCAGGTTAATTATCTAGAAAAAAAGTCCCTAGATTGTTTCATTTTTGGCTTTTATTGTGTTACCTTACGTAATAGTATCCGAAAGTATGGTTAAATACCTTATAGAAATAAAAGTATGTGGTAGTTTTGTGTGGTGGGTTTGTTTGGTAGCAGGGGAGGGTCACTGCAATGGCTCCTGTCAGTAGATTCCTCCAATGGTACACTTCACAGCTTGCTAAGTGACAGATGGCTATTTTGCATCAAACAACATGTTAGTATTTTCAGTGAGTTTTACTTTGCATAAATAAATTTCCTCCTTACAGCTTTTCTATTTAGAGTTAATGTAAACCTGTCACACATGACAATTCCTGCTACTCACAGCTCCTAGAAAAAATCTACTCACCACTTAAAACATCCTAGCAGGTGTTTAGTTCCTCTGAACAGGTAGAGGTTGAACAGGGATTTATTTGTCACAAACTGTTGAATGCAGTGCTCAGTAACCCGTTTGTTTTTCAGTTTCGTTGGGCTGATGCAATATCGTCAGCCAAGTCATGTAATAGTATCAGACAGAAGTAACTAGGCATGACGTCTTGCAGTGATGACCCATCAGCCTGGGAAATCTAAATGACATGCACTGCTGAAACCAGCCCTTACAATTAATGTGTTTTTCAAACAAACTGCAGGGAAGCTCTTCAAATGATTGGGTAAAAATGGGGACAAATTAGAAATCAGACACTAACTATAAAAAGAATAAGCTATAGAGGCTGGACCATAAGTTTGTGCACACAGTGTTTGTACCCACAGTTCTGCATATGTACTGGCAGAAAACGTACCTTCTTTCTAATTAGTTGTATTAGTAGCTTGAAAAGAGCTCTGAGAAGGCAAGAAGAAAGGTATTTCAATTTCTATTTGGTTGCTGGAAGTGACGTTGAAGCTTAGTAGCTCTTTGAAAAGTGCTGAAACTGCCACGACTTTCTGTGACTTCAAGAGAAACACAGCCTGTGCCTCCCACAGTTCCTCCCAGGCTCTTCTAGCTCACCATCATAGCCTAGCTATATGTTCATCTTATGTTTACTTAGTGAATTAACTCTTTGCTTAAAAATTATATAAATGATGTAGCTTAAAAATGGTGTGAAGCCAAGGGAGGCAAAGCAGTGGCTGTATGCTGTTATCACAGGTCATGGTTGTACTGGTAATTTCCATTTCATGCTTGAACATATGCAAAGTTCATATTGCAGAGGTAAAGGGAGGTCTTTCTGGCAGTAAAGCTGAGGACACCTGTCACTGTGCCACTAACTGATGCTCTCCTGGTTATTACAGTAACACTAGTTAGGGCTGAATTGTCCAAAATGATAATACTGGAGTCATTATTGCCTTGTGAAAGTTGCATTGCAGTGTGGATGACCCATCCATTTTGATGTTTTAGTATTAGTATTGATATATTTCTATGTTTCAGTACGAGTGTCTATGTATTTTTGTAGTTTTTTTCTGTTTATGCTAGCCTCGGTCACACTCAGAGTTAGAATGAACAGAATAGGCAAGGTCTTCATTACATAGCAGTAGCACACTTAGCCACACATCAATAGCATGTAAAAAACTCGTTTGGATAAAAGATCTACAGAGCTGTGCAATACACCAAGTTTCAGTGGAGGGTAGTGCCCCTGCATAGGTCTTTTATGCTTGTGAGAAGGAGGTGAAAGGTTTTTTTAAATTTTTTTTGTGTGTGCCCAAACTATTCTTCTGTCTTGGTTCTGCTTTCCCTCCCAGAACAATCAAACCTCTACTAGAATGATCATTAAAAGAAAATATTTTTATCTAGTTCTGCTAAAATCTAAGGATTTTTCTTCACAAAATTAAGAAACTGAGTTACTCTAAGTACATTCTAGAATTGTCTTGAATTGATTTTTTTTTCAGACATTTTTCCTACCATCTAGTACTTTTTGGGACATTTATAAGAAAGCATTATTTGAGAGCCATGAGTGTTGAATATAGGCAATTCCCAGAGTTTTACAAATCTATTATTCCCTCAGCCCTTTCAGATAGGATAGCATGTCATCCTGCTCATAAGAGAAATGAACAGAGGTTAAAGACCTAATCCATAGCAGTGAGCATGATCTTTCTTTCACATTAATAGAGCCCTCTACAAATGTGTGTGTTAAGGACAGAATAATGACAACTTTCATGGGCTCTGGTATGCTTCTCAAATCATATGTATGTTTAAGATTGTTCCTCCTCCTTCTCACTATGCTTTATGAAAAAAACTCTCAGCTGTTATGCTGTGTTTTCAGCTCTATGTAGTTTATTTTTCATCTGAGACACTCATATTACCCCCATTAATATCAAGATCATCAATGATTCTTTGTTCTTTAAAATCATACCTTTGAAGCGTACTTTGTGAAGGCACTTGCATTTAATCCTTTGTGTATCAGAGTGATGAAAGGGGTGTAATTTCTTTATAAAACAGGTCCGAGAAAGAAGGCCATCATTCAGTGCAGTGATTTCTATAATTCAGAGTAAGGGCAAAGAAAAGAAGGAAAAACTGGCAAATCAGATTTCTGTTGGAGTGTTTCATATGACAGCCTCCAAAGTACAAAGACCTCCAGTACTTATTAGAACATTAATCTACTGTGAGAGTCACTGAAAATACAAAACGGGGCTATCAAAGCGTACTGCCCATGGCAGAATCTAGACATTTTAAATTCATCAATACTTAAATACATTGTACAGGAAAGTGAATAGCAAGTAACTGGAAAAAATAAAGAACATTCACACTCCACAATTTTCTGTAAATTGAGGTCATACTTGTTTTGTTAGTTCTTAATTCAAAGTCTGACACCTTCCAGAGGGATCATAAATATAATGAACATATCCTTTAATTGGTACACCAGTAGGAGGCTGACCTAGATTGCTTCTTTTTGGAATAAAATTTCCATCAAGACAGAAAGAGACTATATTAAACCAAGCCTTTTCCAATTTACATCAGTGAAAGAGAGAAGGGTACACTTCATTACCTGTGTTATATGAGTTCACTTTTAACATGCACTGTCTGAATAGTTTTTCTTAAAAGGCAATTTGGGCAATATAAACATATACATTTTCAAACTCAGTGAACTTTAGTGCTCATGGAAGCTTTTCCACACAAGTTTGCCAAGGCAACACCAGCTGTTATTAAAGCCTCCCATGTGTGCACACAGACAATTGTGCCAATTTGTATGTTATGTGATGATTTTCAGATACTGATAAATGACCCATAAAGATCAAGCAAGTCTAAAAAACGTGCAACGTTTTTAGGTATAATGCTATCATCCCATTCTCAGTGAAGGTCTCCAAATATGAAAGGTAATTTTTTGTGTCCTATACACATAACTTAAAATATTTTTGCATAATTTACAAAGAGCATGAGTCCAGTCATATAAGCCCTACTTATATAAACAATTCATGCTCATGTAAATAATCTTGTTGGAACCGCCCAAGGAAAGCCTACTTGTGTAAACAAGTGCTGTTACAAATTATACATAACAGCTAGACTATGTTTAAAATCCTGTTGCTGCCTGTATCTTCCATGCTAGTCCATTTCTTCATTTACCTTAACCTTCTTATCTCTTACACTGTGAAGTCCTCTGGGCAGAGGTTGTAATCTTACTCTGTTTTTACAGAACCCAGCTTAATGAAGCCATGCTGTATAACAAGGATATGTAGTACATAGTACAAGAGAATGTCATGAAGTAACTGTAAATACAAACCATTCTTCTAATATGAAACTTTCTGGACCAGAAAATCTGAAAATTGCATTGCAAACATACAAAAATATCAAAATTCTGTTGTAAATTGCATACTAAAATATACTGTGATTTGAGTACAGACATTACCATGCATATGAAAAGCATGATGAGACACAAAAAATTTCTCTGTCTACCTCTTCATTCTTCCTTCCTATTTCAACATGTCCACAGGATGAAATAAAACCCTTGAGCTCACATGTTGATGCTTTACATCCAGTCAGCTGCATAAGAAGCTTAGTTAATATCCCAGAGTTCTCCCTTAAAAAAACCCCACCAAACCCAAATTAGAAAAATTATAAAAGATGAATTGTAATAATAAGGCTGGAAACTGCCAGTACTCATTAACACTTAACACTGAGGAATCCTGATTATCTATGTAAGGCTTTGTATTTTGCACTTCAAATACTGTGTAATCATAATCTTCACCATATTATCATAAAATTGAATGCATTTCAGTTGTAAAAGCATCCTCCTTAACATAATCTGAAACATCTCAGATTTTATTCATAGCTTATGGAGAACCAAAAAGGCCAATTGTAAGCAATAATCAACCTACCTAAGTAGCAAAATCCCAACCTATACTAAAAGAACAGGGCTCTATACTCTAACTTTGTTACAAAGATATAAAAGCAATTTAATCACTTTGAATTACTAAGTGCTGCTAGGGAAATAGTCAGAAGAGTATACATTAACTAAGGCAATGCATGTTTTGTAGTTTATTTCGTGTACCACACCACCACTGCATAGCTATTGTATTTTTATGCACTACTTTAGTTATTGTTATGGAAAAAGCACCTAAAATAAGATTTCGCAAAAAGATCTCCGTTGTAATTAGGGTGATACAGCACTAATAAATTCTGCCTCTGCTTCTTCAGGTTATCTCAGATATAACTTGAATTAAAAAAAACAAATACCAATTCATTCTCCATGACTTTTGTAAATACAAAAATTTTGAAACCTACAACATGCCATTTCACCCTGATTAAATGTGTCAAGGATGTAGAAGCAATGAAATTCCATATTCCGGAAGAGTTAGTGACGTGTGTACGCCTGCAAGGCTATGATCTTATTGGCATCATGGACACGTGGTGGGGTGGTTGCAACAGCTGGAGTGTTGGAATGCAGGGATACAGACTCTTTAGGAAGGACAGGCAGGGGAGACGAGGAGGGGGTGTCTCCCTCTATGTCACTGACCATCTGGAGTGCATGGAGCTCCACCTGGGGATGGATGAGGAGCTGATGGAGAGCTTGTGGGTCAGGATTAAAGAGAGGGCAGGGACAAGTGATGTTATAGTGGGGGTCTGCTACAGGCCACCTGACCAGGAAGACTGAGCAGATAAGGCCCTCTCTGTAGACAGATAGGAGCAGCCTCATGTTCACAAGCCCTAGTCCCCTTGGGGGATGTTAACCACCCCAATATCTGCTGGAGGGAAAACACAGCAGGGTGTAAGCAAGCCAGGAGGTTCCCGGAATAGGTTGATGATAACTTCCTTCTTCAAGTGATAAAGGAGCCAACGAGGAGAGGTGCTATGCTGGACCTTGTTCCCACCAACAAGGAAGGGCTGATTTGTAGAGTGCCATGGGACAAAGCTCTGGAGGGAAGAGGAGCCCAAGAAAGCTGGTTAATATTCAATGATCACCTCCTCTAAGCTCAGGAGCAATGAATCCCAACAAAGAGGAAGGCAGTCAAAAACGCCTGGAGACCTGCATGGATAAACAAGGAGCTCCTGGGCAAACGCAAATACAAACAGGAAGCCTATAGAGGGTGTGAGCAAGGACACGTAAGCCTGGGAGAAATAAAGAGAAATTGTCCAAGCAGCCAGAGATCAGGTCAAGAAAGCTAAAGGCCTGGTAGAGTAAAAGCTGGCCAGGGACATGAAGGGACACAAGAAAAGCTTCTTGTCCTGGGTTAAGCAGAGAGTTAACTTTCTAGCTAGCAAGAGGCTGTGTTTTGGATTTATGCTCAGCAGAAGCTGATAAGAACGGATGTTTTGTGCTGTTGCCAAGGTCAGCAGACGAGCAAAGAGGCACAGCCGGTTACTAGCCCAGGATTTGTTCTTCGGTTACTAGATTGAGAACCAGAGTGGCCAATAATCTATTCCATAACATACACGTCGTGCCCAGTATATAGGTGAGGACCCCCAGAAGATCGGCCCCCTTTGCCTTTCAGTTCCAAGGTCTTTCGGTTTCGGTTCTCTTCTGGCTCTG